>NC_046165.1:23075929-23135929 GCF_011064425.1 Rattus rattus
TGGGTGTTCTTGGAGCTGAGGAGGAAGTCTGTGTGGGAGGAACCATAAAGAGGCTTGTTGGATAGACTGACTCCGTGAGGCTGCAGTGCTAGGAACCGAGCTCAGAGACCACAGTGTGGAAGCACGCAGTTTAAGTTCTTGTTCAGCCCTAAGACTAGATAGGAAGAATAAAGTAGAGATGTAAACAGGAAAGAAGAAGGAGGAATAAGCTGAGGACACTGAAAAAGGAGATCCAGGAACATGACTGAAACCTGGGAGAGTGTGGTGGCCAAAGAACGTATTTCAAAGGCAGGAAGTGCTTCTGTCCTTCCGAGCTTCCTGTGGGGCTACAGAGACCGTGTTTGGGAACCATGCAGTGGACCTATGGAAGCCTCCGTCACAGATGCTTTGCTGGGTGACTGCAGCAGCTGTGAGTGTAGTAAAGAAATGAGACAATGAGCCAAGGTAACGACCCCTTCCAAGGAGGGTCACTGTGACCACGAAGAGAGAGCATGTGCATTGCTGACGGGCTAGCCATAGCTAGCGACCACTGGCATGAATCAACAAACCCTACTTTGGTTGTTGCATCTGTCACCTTCAAGAGTTCACGGGTTTGGGATGGCGATTACCACGGAGACTCATGACTGATCCCAGTTCAGAGAATAAATGGCTTCGTCACATACAGCTGCAAAAGGGACCCCTGTGTCACACCCTCTCCCCAAGGCTATCATTGAAGAAGAAAGAGTGAAATGGTTTTAAGAGCCAGAGGCCAGGGAGGACGCCAGCAAAGTGGTAGCATCTGGACACAATAGCATACATGATACATACATGAACTCCACAGCACCTGTGGATGCCCTAACACGGCCCACATGAGCCAATATCCTAGCGTAGAATGGATATCTATGGACTATTGATGGCTTTTCGGAGAAGGGGAGTCAGTTTTCTTGACAATGATCAAGTGGACAGCCTTGTTCCTAGAAATATATGGATCAGACTAGAAGTCAATGTGTTATTAAATTAAAAAAGAAAAACTGGAAAGGAAATAATGTTGGGTAGGTGGGTCACGGAGGAATTAAGATGAAGAGTTGGAGGTGAATGTATTCGAAATGTCTGATATTCTCAAAGAGTAAATAAAAGTGCTTATTTTAAAAAATGAATTCATAGATTGAACCGGGGGAGATTGGTAATATCTGACTTAGTCCCAGCACTTGGGAGGTAGAGGCAGGAAGACCATGAGTTGCAGATCAGCCTGAGGTGCATATCTACTTACTGGAGTCCTGTCTAAATATATAAGTAAATAAATATAGGCAAGAAAAATTCAAGCCCAAACCGTTTAAGAGTGTCTTGAGACATGACTCAATTACAACTTGACCATTTTTATTAGAATATGTGATAAAAACATAACTCTTAATGTAGACCTCCCAAACATCCAGTCTAGAGCAGATCATTAAGTGTAGTTGTTTGAGTTGTATTAAGCACTCACAGCTCTGCAAATAGGACTATGCTCTGACCCCAGAAATCTGTGTTTGTCTTTCTCCTTGTGAGAAGTAACTTGCAGGTCTGCTTAAAGTTCATGACCTTGGGACAGGACAATAGTCCTTGGTCATGTGGGCGAGTGTCACCTTAGCTTGTCATTCCCATCTTTACAATGGAAGGAGGAAGGCAGAAGAGGTTGGAGATGAGGCTGTGAGATGGACTCCACCTAATATTGCTAGCCTTGAAGATAGACTAAGGACGCCATCCTCCGTGGAATTCCGAGGCCACCGGAGGCTAGGAATAGCCCTTGGGTGACAGCCAGAGAATGGGATGACAGCCCTGGGGCCACATGGAAAGTGTTTCATGCTGGAGGTTTCAGTAAGGATCTCTGCCTTCAGCAACTGGGATGCCAGCCTGGACAGATTTATACTGAACTCTGACCCACAGAACTGCAAGGGTCAGGGCAGCTCGAGAAGGCGGCAGCTGAGTGCAAGAGAGCTGATCAGCACCGTGTCATGGAACGTTGTCATTTGAAAGTCTGACTCAACAGCAAAATGCCTGTAGCATTTTCTTGAAAGTGAGCAGAGTGATCTTGCCGTCTCAAGGGAAACAACTGACAGCATTTAGAACTCGGGAAAAGCTTGTGTCGGCACCGTGGGCGGGCGTGACGGCTTGCCAACACTAAAGACTTGAATGGCTTGGCGGGTAGATTAACAAGTGTCGTATTTTGATGTTTCAGAAAAACATGTCAACATTTGCACAACTCAGTGAGCCTATAGTTTCAAAAAAAAAAAAAACAAACAGTGCATAAGTTTAAAAGTCATACATTTTTCAACAATCTCTTTGAAGGGGAAGGCCAAGACATGGGTTGAAATGGGGCAGAGCATTTTATCTCTGTAAAATGCTACATTTCATCTTGCCACAAGCCTCTAAGAACTATCATCACATTTTGGGTTTTGGAGATGGTATCAAAAGAGAATATTGACTATTGTCTGAACAGGATATATTTGTGTGAAGTTGGGTTTCCTTTGGGTCAGGATAGTTTTGATGTAGAACAGGTAAGGGAATCTACTGCTGCAAAATTATGAAACATAACAGCCTTCTAATTCATTTTTCCATTTAATAAAGTGAAGTTATTATATAATGACTGATTTTAAGTTTCCTTTTTTTTAAAAACCCTCCTCATTTGTATGGTGTGGTGGTGGTGGTGGTCGAGGTGGTGGTGGTAGTGGTGGTGATGGTGTAGGTGGTGGTTTTGGTGGTCGAGGTGGTGGTGGTGGTGGAGGTGGTGGAAGTTGGGTGGTGGTTGTGGTGGAGGTGGTGGTGGTGGTTTTGGTGTTGGTGGTGGTGGTGGTGGAGGTGGTGGTTGTGGTGGAGGTGGTGGTGGTGGTTTTGGTGTTGTTGTTGTTGGTGGAGGTGGTTGTTTTGGTGGAGGTGGCGGTGGTGGTCGAGGGGGTGGTTGAGGTGGTGGTGGTGATGGTGGAGGTGGTGGTGGTGGTGGTGGTGGTGGTGGTGGTGGTGGTTGTTGAGGTGGTGGTTATGGTGGAGGTGGTGGTCAAGGTGGTGGTGGTGCAGTGCTGGCTCAACAAGCACTTGCTGACCTTTCAGATGACCTGAGTTCCTTTCCCCACACCAACTTCAGGAAGCTCACATCCACCTGTAACCGACTGCAGGGACTCTGACAGCCTCTTCTGTCCTCTGAGGGTAGTACACACACATGACATACATTCACACAGACATTCAAACATACCAAAACAAACAATAAAAAAAAATCTTAGTTGTGATTTCTTTCTTAGAAAATTTATCTTTAATTTGTACATATGTGTGTTTTCCTGGAGGTACGTACATGCGCCTTGGACAAGCCGTGTGTCTGCACAGACCCAAGGGGGATGTTGGAATCCCTGGAACTAGAATCACAGATAGTTGTAAGCCACCATGTGGGTGTTGTTTTTTTCCCCCTCCATCTTTATTAAATTGAGTATTTCTTATTTACATTTCGATTGTTATTACCTTTCCCGGTTTCCAGGCCAACATCCCCCTAACCCCTCCCCCTCCCCTTCCATATGGGTGTTCCCCTCTCCATCCTCCCCCCCATTACCCCCCTCCCCGCCCAGGATCCCGTTTACTGGGGGCCCAGCCTTGGCAGGACCAAGGGCTTCCCCCTTCTGCTGGTGCTCTTACTAGGATATTCATTGCTACCTATGAGGTCAGAGTCCAGGGTCAGTCCATGTATAGTCTTTGGGTAGTGGCTTAGTCCCTGGAAGCTCTGGTTGCTTGGCATTGTTGTTCATATGGGATCTCAAGCTCCTTCAAGCTCTTCCAGTTCTTTCTCTGATTCCTTCAATGGGGGTCCTATTCTCAGTTCAGTGGTTTGCTGCTGGCATTCGCCTCTGTATTTGCTCTGTATTCTGGCTGTGTCTCTCAGGAGCGATCTACATCCGGCTCCTGTCAGCCTGCACTTCTTTGCTTCATCCATCCTGTCTAATTGGGTGGCTGTATATGTATGGGCCACATGTGGGGCAGGCTCTGAATGGGTGTTCCTTCTGCCTCTGTTCTAAACTTTGCCTCCCTATTCCCTGCCAAGGGTAGTCTTGTTCCCCTTTTAAAGAAGGAGTGAAGCATTCGAATTTTGGTCATCCTTCTTGAGTTTCATGTGTTCTGTGTTGTTGATAATCGAATCCAGATCCTCTGCAGGAGACAGAGATGCCGTATCTTCTCCTCCTCGGCTGTGATTTCTAAAATGATAAATCTTGGTAGATATGGTCATTACTCCAGACACTTTAAGGCAGTGGTTCTCAACCTGTGGGTAGTGAAGCCTTTGCAAGGGTTGAAAGACTCTTCCCCAAGGGTTGCATATCAGATATTTACATTATGAATCATAACTAGCAAAAATACAGTTATGAAGGAGCAGCAAAATAATGGTTGGGGGTCAGCACAACACGAGGAACTCTATTAAAGGGTTGCAGCATTAGGAAGGTTGAGAACCGCTGCTCTGAGACCGAGTTCTAAGGAGACTTCTAGAAAGAACTTTAAAAGTGACAATGAATATCGATATTATTGTTGTGGGAAAATATTTGGCCACATTTTCAAGCACAAAGTAAATGGGGTTTTGAAGGAAGAAAAAATGAAAAGTAGTAGTTGCTTGGAATCTTGTAAGAGACTAATTATATTTAAGTCTTAATGTATAAAGTACAGTGAGAATACAGCTCAAAATGTCTGATTTAATAACTGTTTATGGAGTGCTACTGTATGCCGTGGGTGGGTGTGAATATGAGATCACTTCTAGATAAGAATAGATAAGAATATTCTAGTTCAGAATAGGGTTTTAATAGAATTTATGACATCTGACCTGATGTTAAAGGGCACACGAATGTAGCATCCCAGTACAGTGCTATGCAGTTGCAATACACTGTATGATACGCACTATCTGTTTGCTCGTTTGTTTATTCGATACAGTGTTTTGACTGCGTATGTCTCTATCCAACACGTGGCGCCTGAGGACTCCAGAAGAGGACGCCACATCCTCTGGAACCGGAGTTATGGCTGGTTGTGAGCCATGTGGGTGCTTGAGATGGAATCCCTGACCTCTGCAAGAGCAGCCATGGCTCTAGCAGTGCAAACTTGGTGGCAGACACATTGAAAAGGAGATAAGTGGAAAGTAGTGTTAATAGAAAATTTAAAACCCAGATTGTCTAGAATACAGTTTCAGCGTTTGATCAGTATAGAAGTCTTTTGAGCGACACTCAGTTTGTGGTAGATGAAGCTTGCTGTATGCAGACAACACAACTCATTTAGTCGCCTAACTTTCCAGTGGAAGCACTCGGAGGACCATTTGTGGCATTCATAGAACTTAAAGAGTTGAGAGAGAAGATTTACTTGTCCCAATCATATTTCACCATTTACAACTACTGATCAGGGGCATCTGTCCTCAAATCTAAACATAAATCAGTTAAAATTTAAAGCCGTTCTTCTAGTTGCATTGGGCTTGTCCCTAGCAGTGATTAGACTTTTTCCAGTACTGGATAACAGAGTTTTTTTGTTTTGTTTTGTTTTGTTTGTTTTGTCTTTTGAACTAGGGTTTGTTTGTGTATTCCTGGCTGTCCTGGAACTCTGTAGAACAGATTGGCCTCAGACTCAGAGATCGGCCTGCCTTGTCTCCTGAGCGCTGCTGGGATTAAAGGCATGTGCTGCCATAGCTGGCTTAGCTAGCATAGTTTTATAAAGATTAAAATGAACGTTTTTGTAAGCAGGAAGACCTCCCCATGCGAAGATGCAGAGAAAAGTCTGTGTAGAATGTTCTAGGCTGCATAAGCAACACGTAAGCCTTGGTGTGGAAGTTCACGTAGTAGACACCATGGGGTCATTGAAGAAGCGTCTTGGGCAAAGCACTACAAGGAGAGTGAGATGAGTGCGTCTAGATTTAGGTGCTCTAACCTGACTGGAGTCTCTGAGGGGGAGACCGAGAGTCGGGCAAAGGGGAGAGAGTCACCTAGGAGATGTGAGGAGCTCATCCCAGGAACGTGTTGCTAGGAATGAGATGGTTAGTCCGAATCATCAATGGGATTGGGTTTAAAATAATTGAGCATATACACTGCTGGTCCTGCATGAGGCATACAGGCCTAGCCTGACCGTGGGAAACACCATTCCAGGAGCAGGGGACCTAGGCTAAAGGAAAAAGGGAAAGTAAGCTGATTACCAGTTTTCCTGATTCCTGATTGAGGGTGCACGGGCAGAGAATGCAGCTTTTAAGACATGATGTAAACGTGTGTTCCTGAGTGTTTATTACACAAATTAATGCATGCACAAGTCAGAAGCTAGGGTCGAAAAATATATCAAGTGGACTGCACACTTGTAAAATGCCGTCTGTAGGCATAGAATTAGGACCCGCTCTTTAGCATACTAGAAATTATAATTTACAGCTTTTGAACACTTATGTTAGAAAACTCCCAAATCCCAAATCATGAGACTACTTTATTTTAAAAGAGAAGTACAATAAGTGGATCTTAGCAACTAGAATAATAATTCGGATACATTTACTATGTTATTAGACACTACTTTTATGTATTCATTTTACTAGTGCAGTTGCCCAGAAACCTTATTAGGCTTTAGGCCTCCTACTAAGCCAACCAGTGCCCTTGTGTGTGTGTGTGTGTGTGTGTGTGTGTGTGTGTGTGTGTGTGTGTGTGTGTAACTCTGAGTTCAGGGCTTACAGGTTCAGAGGTTTAGTCCATTATCATCAAGTTAGGAACATTGTAGCATCCAGGCAGGCATGGTGCAGGAGGAACTGAGAGTTCTACATCTTCATCTGAAGGCTGCTGGCAGATTACTGGCTTCCAGGCAGCTAGGATGAGGGTCTTAAAGCCCACGCCCACAGTGACACGCCTACTTCAACAAGGCCACACCCACTTCAACACGGCCTCACCTTCTAATAGTGCCACACCCTTTGCCAAGCATACAGGAACCATCACAATCAGTGACATCACACTTTAAGTGGAGATCTGTTCTGCTCACCTGTTTGAGGACAGACCTGTCGCGCCTACAGGATAGTGTGGTGTCATTTGCACTGCATGACTGTTTCCACCAGGCCTTCAAGTTCTTGTCGGACCTCTGCTTCCTGCTGGCTTTCAGAGCCATTTTGAAACCCTACCTTCAAGGGAATTACTGGGATGATTTCTTCCAGGAACAAGTATAAAGTTGGTAGAGAATCCGAAAGAAATCTGCATGTTAGCTTTCTGTAGTTTTAAGGATATTATGTATAAGAACAAGCAGGCAGTCGTGCTATTAGTCTTACACAGCACCGGCTGTGATAAAGGATACATTTCTTAGACTCTTGGTGGCGTATTTTGACACTTAGCTATCTCGCTCTGGTGGAGGCTTTTTCTTTCCCTCCTGCTACCGTTTTTTGAGATTTATTTAGCAAATGACTAGGTGATGGAGAACCCCACAGTGCTACAGTGAAAGCCTGAGACCCCCACCCCCATAGAAATCAGACAGGAAGTTTATGATATACTAGTACATGCTGTCCGTGAAGACTGATGTCTGCAACGCACACCTCAGATGATTGAAACAGAAAGCCACAGGCAAGGACAGGTGAGTCTCCACTGCTTAGTACATTTTTATGACGAGATAAATGGTGGCTACAAGCATGAGATCACTTCCTGTGTCTATCCCTGTCCCTGTAGTAATGTAGAAGTTACCTTAAGAGCATCAGACTAATGCTCTCCTCGGTGATGGCTGTGCGGGTCGCTCACTACTGTTGCCATTTGGTGTTCTGCTGTTTTTGAGTAACGAGGAATAGTCCCGTGACTGTCTTCCAAGGTGTGCTGCTGTGTTTATTTCTTTAATCTGGGAAAGCTGATCTTACTAACTAAATTTGTTCTTTCCTAATGTCACAGACGATTACAATGCATTCTGTTACTCTCCCCCCTCCCTCTTCTCTCCTCCCTCCCCTGCAAGTACACCCTCCTCCCTACAGGTCTCTTCTTCACCCTCAGGTCTGTTCTAGTTACTTTTCTGTTAATATGATAAAGTACCCTGGAAAAAACAATCGACGGAGGAGAGGTTGACTTGGCCTACAATTCCAGGTCACAGGTCACCATGTTGGAGAGTGTCGGCAGCAGGAGACTGTGACAGCTGGTCTCACCACATCCACAGTCAGGAGCACAGGGAAATGAATGCACGGATGCTGTCTGCTTCCTCTTACCTTGGCTTTACCTGTCCTATGTCCAGGGAATGGTATCGCCCACAGTGGGCTAGGTCTTCCCACATCTATGTCCACAGGCTAAACTGATCTTGGCAGTCCAATTCAGGTTCCTGCTAGATCATGGTTCTCCACCTTGGGTCGAGACTCTGTCGTTCACAGGGATTGCATACCAGGTATCTTGCATATCAGGTATTTACATCATGATTCATAACACTAGCAAATGTATGGTTACGAAGGACCAGCCAAAATAATTTTATGGCGGGGGGGTCACCACAACAGGAGGAACTGTATTAAAGGACTGCAGCACTAGGAAGGTTGAGAACAACAGTTCTCGATGATAGTAGGTTGTGGGAAGTTGTGATTTAAAAGTACGACATGTGGGCTAAGGGGTTTGCAGAGGAGAAACTGGGAAAGGGTGTTTTGGTAAAAATAAAAAGGCGGCTGAACTGGTTCCTGTGCGTTCCCACTCCTCATGGATCCGTGGGACCCATCTGCTCTGGTATCTCTCTGTCAGCTGCTTTCGCATTCGCATTTTGGTCATCCCTCTTGAGTTTCATGTGTTCTGTGCATCTAGGTCTCTGCCTTTTCACGTAAGGAATAGCCTAGGGACCTTGAACCTAGGGACCATGTCTAGGCCGCACTGGAAGGCAGAAGCTTGAGAAATTCTGTTTCTGACCCTACTTGGAACTGGGGTCGGGTATTTGCAAGGACACTCTCCTTATTATGTGGGTCCTGTGTCTGGTGTCTGATCCTCAGGATTGAGGGGAAAACACTCTCACCCGACCGCTAAGTCATCCTCCCAGCCCAGCCCCGTCCTCCTCAGCTGAGCTCTCTCCGAGAGGAACATTACCTTAGTGGAGTACAATCAGTTATTGTTTTCAGTTTTAATCATGATTGATGAAGCCAATCCTGATGATAGAACTCTGCAGTCTCTATCAAACAGTAGTCATGTCTTGATGGATATATTAACGTGCATCCTCACAAGCTGGTATTATTAGCTACAACTCTTAGGCAAGAGTGGAAAGCATCATTTGAAGGAATCCTGGAGAGGGAGGCCCAGGAATATAGGAGGCCAGGAGCTCATTAGTTGCCCCTGCCTCAGGGCTATCTCTCTATTCTGCTCGGACTTGACCAGACAAAAACGTCCTACTTCCTGTTTTCCTTTTAATTCTCTCTTTCTTCTTGGTTTCATTTCATGCTACTGTGGACTGACTTTGTCCAGGGAAGGCATGTAGACTGCTGTGGTACCAGTCAACTAAACGGCTGGGGGCCACAGGGGAGAAATGTGTGCCGTCTTCTACCGTGAGGTTGGGGAACATCTCAAGCTGACCTGGTGGGACTGAATGAAGACCCCAAGCCTGTCACCAGAGTGACTTCTTGCTTGCCCTTGTGAGGGGTAGATTTGGATTGGCGAGGGTGCAAGAATTGTCAGTATCCAGTTTGTTTCTAAATTATAGTGGATGCCGTTTAGACTTTACCGTCACGTCTAGCACAGCTGAATCATTCACAATTATTTTTCGGGGTGGTTCACATGTGGGCAGTAGAACTCCTCGTTTGCTTTGAATTTGGTTCCTGGTGTGAAGTCTCTCCGATCATATTCATCTTAGATAAGCGTCTCTTCTTTGAGAATGCTGACGAGATCCAGTTCTGCCCATAGGATCACACCATACACATCAATTATTAGTGACTGTTGAACAGATTTTCCTCGTTTCTCTTATCTTTTATCTTAAATCATGTTGATTGTAAGGCTAACACTGAAACACTAGCTTCATTAATCCTGGTAACAGAGATACTAAGAAGATATTCACATATTAAGTTTACACCCCCCTCCGTGTGTGTGTGTGTGTGTGTGTGTGTGTGTGTGTGTGCGTGCATGTGCATGTGTGAGGCCAGGTGAGCATGTCAGGATAACCTAGCTGGCTGGCTCTTGAGCCCCTCGCATCTCATATTCTCTCTCTCTCTCTCTCTCTCTCTCTCTCTCTCTCTCTCTCTCTCTCTCTCTCTTCCCTCTCTCTCTCTCTCCCTCTCTCTCTCTCCCTCTCTCTCTCTCTCTCTCTCTCTCTCTCTCTCTTCCCCACCCCTTATCTCCATCACTGCCTGCAAGTGTGTGTGTGCATGTGTGTGTGTGTGTGTGTGTGTGTGTGTGTGTGTGTGTGTGTGTGCACGGCCCTCCTGCAAACACCTGCTCTCTGAGCCATTTCCCCAGCCCAAGGCTTCTATATTCTTAGAAGTATGATAGTGTCACAAATGAGTTTAAACTTCCAAGGGGAAACTGAAGGACTTAAAAACCCACAGCCAGACGCATGGTATTTATACAGTTTCATAAGTAGAAATACCTTCTTGACGTCTTTGATTACGCTGTCACGGAACACATCAGGAGGCGTAAGACTGAGTTCTGTTGAATGGGAGAGGCGACCTGCCAGAGAGCACACGTCTGAGGTTGGGTGGGGGCCTTTTGTGACTGGGGGGTGCCTTCTTTTAGGTGTCTCTCAAGCAGTTTCTAATGAACAGTGAGGAATCCCTGCGCTCTGCTGCTGTGAGAGCTGAACCTGTGTGTTCTGAAGGGCTCTCCCTGGGTGAGGGATTAACTGTGCTCCCAGATCTGAACATGTACTGACAGCCCGAAAGGCAACGTTGCTGGAAGACATTGTACTGTTCATTTTTCATTTACTGGCAATAACCGTATCAGACACACTTCATCTCGACTCCTGTTCTTTCCAGAGGGGTGAAAATCGACTGTAAGGGTCAAGGACAGGGCCACACAGAGCTCCAGTATGAATAGTGACCGTGAAGAATGCAGCCGTCAGTATTCTCTGACCCACGGAATGTGCCCGCCTGGGTCAGAGAGGCATCTGGCTGCTTGTGGCTGTCCTTCCTTCTCGCCTATTTTTAGAGTCAGGCAATTGTGTGTTTTCTCGTTATCTTTCGGTGATAGGCAGTTAGGATCGTTTTTTGTTTCTGTCTTTGTTTCCCCTCTTGGGAGAGCAGGGGCCTGTGCACCTTTCCTGATTAAAGATAATGTTTGAAAGCCACCGAAGTCAGGAATGCTGTGGACTACTTCATTTACAACGTGAAAGATCTGTTGTGCTGTTATAAATGTCTGAAGCGATGTGACACGCCAGGACAGAAATAGGTTTCGGAGAAATGTGTGGTGTTTTTGTTTCCCGATACCATTACAGCTCTATCTACTGATCTCAGCGAACTTGTGGTGTCCAGATCCTCTGGCTCAGTGCTCACCCCCTTGCCCCAATTCCGTTGCACAACCATGCTTTGCTCAAAGCCTTCTCTTCTCTTGAGTTCATTTTAGGAGTTGAAGATTATTAACTGTCTCCTCTGACATTTTGTTTAGAAGGCTCGATATCTTCATATACCCTGATAAAATGCCAAGAAATAGTTTTCTTACTATGTTCATTATGTTCTCTGTGAACATATTTAACAGGTTCAAGTCCATTAACTCCTGACTTTACGATACATTTTTTTTTTCAAAGTAACCTTTCTTTTTATTAACTTGCTAATTGGTTTGGCACACTTGTTTAATTATTCAAAAATCAGAATTACTTTAATTCTAGGTGGTTGATTTAATGAGTCTAGAATAAAGGCAGTGGCAATGATATTTTACAAACTATCATTTTTTTTCAGGATTATTCTTTTGCAGTTGTATTACACTAGTCCGTGTGAGAGCACTCCCTCTAGTGGTCATTGAAGTAAACGCAGGCAGCACTAAGCAGCATTAAGTAGTCAGCTGCTCTAATAGAATAATCAACTAATGGATTGGTTCACTGTGTTTTGTATTGGTTTCAGGGATATGCATCATTGGGAACCATGGATTTCACATTGCCATAATAAATGACAGCAATCCACAGCCTTTCATAGTACCGTACTCTGTCACTACAATTAGAAAAGGGATGAACTTTTTTGAATGCATAAGAAGTTTTGCTCTCATGATTCAATGACTTTGTTTTTCATTTGGCCTTTTGAAAATTGTTATCTATGTAAGAAAAGAAATAAAGAATTATCTTTCCTAAGTGACACAAGTACTTGATCACTAGACGTTTTCGGTAAGATTCAAAATGTTCCTTTTTACCCTAAGCACACACAAACTTAGTCCAAAATGTATTTGTGACGTTGATCTTCACTGTTAACACAACTGGATTTGGAGTTAGGTAGCAGACACACCCAGAGCCTGTCTGTGAGAGTATCTCCAAGAGATTTAACCTGGGAGAAAGGCCCACCCACGGGCTGCAATGCCAGAACAAAGGAGAAAGCGAACAAGGAGAATTTGCCTTTTTTTCTTGTTTTTTTGCTGACTTCAGGTATAATGCGACTAATTACCCTACCCCATGCATCTGCCTCCTCCCCTTCCCTGATTGACCGTATCCCTTCAAACTATGGGCTGAAATAAACTCTTAAGTTGTATAAGTAGATAATTTGTCATGGCAACACGAAAGGGAAGTAATACAGTACTTCTTAGAGTAGCTCCGCGTAGGCTTAGCCTTTTTTAAAACCTACTGTTAATGAGGGTTTTAAAAGGCTTCGAATCCCGCCCACCCAAACACCACGTGGATCTGCCTCAGCAAAATACAGCGTTTTAAGTCTGCCTCAGCAAAAGACCATGTGAGTCTGTATCACATGACGCAACTGGAAACTTCTACTTCAGCGCCCAGCGTCAGCCCAGGCTGGGAGCGTAGTTTATTATTTACGCGACTTCATGTAGATGCCGACTCCTGCCTTCTATTTCCCAATGACCAGATTTTATCCAAGCCATTTAAGCTCTCTAGTAACACCTTCAATTAACTTGTAATTGTTTCCATGACACCTCAGAAAGAGTAACCTCAAGATACCAAGACAAGTTTGCCTCACAGGTTGGCTCGTAATCACTTTGGATTTATTGAATCTCCCTCCCCACCCTCAGCTCTGCTCATGAGCGTGCCTCGTGATTTCCAGAGGAGCGTGAGAGACTGGAAGGGGGGAAGTCTGGTACCCACAGCGCGGCTTCACCATGCCTGCCCACTCCGCCATGCTTGCCCACTCCCCCATGCCCGCCCACTCCGCCATGCCCGCCCACTCCGCCATGCCCGCCCACTTCCCTATGCTTGCCCATTCCGCCATGCCTGCCCACAGCCGTGCCTTGCAGCCCCTTTCCCCACTCACTGAACTGCTCCTGCTTCGGCTGTGTTGTCTCTTTCCCACTTTTTCCCACTTAAGGACAACGTTCCTGCAACTCTATCCTCTTCTAGCTTACCAGTTTGCCCGCCATCATTGGGCATTCTTTGTCAGAAGCCATCATTTGAACATCTTTATCTATAGCATTTTCTTTAGGTTTATTTTATCATTTCTTTTCGTGTTATTAGTGTTTGGCAGCATGTATGTCTGTGCACCAAGTATGTGCCTAGTGCGCGAAGAAGTCAAAAGACAGAATCAGATTCCGTGGAACTAGAGTTACAAACGCTTGTGAGCTGCCATGTGAGTGTTGGGAACGGGATCTGTGTCCTCGGAAATAGCAGCAAGTACCAGCTGAGCCAAGCCTTCAACTCCCCATCGTGTGTTCTCCCTCTCCTGACTTCGTACTTAGTCTGTCCCTGTTGCTGGAGGCCTTGTTCCTGAAATTGTCTACCCTAGTGTGGGTTTTGCCTGCTGCCTACACAATTTGTGTGTGTGTGTGTGTGTGTGTGTGTGTGTGTGTGTGTGTATGTGTGTGTGTTTGCGCGTGCGCGCGCACACAAGCTACCTATGATCCCACACTGATTATTCTGCTTTTACTGGCTTCAGGGTCCTCTTCCCTGATGCTTTTATTCCTGGTTCTTGGTGTAGTTTCCTTTGCTCACATCTCTTCAGCCTTCCTCACTTTGAGACATGGGCTGAGGGGCTGGGGCTGGGGAATTTTCTGTGTGAATCGCTTTTACCGCATTTCTGTCTGTTTCCCTCTGACACCCGCACAGAGCCTTTTTCCTTTTAAACTGTGTCGAAGAGTAGAGGTCAGGGGACAGTTGTGGGCCTCTGTCCTCTTGTTCACTGCTGAGTATGTCAGGCTAGCTGGCCTTGGAGTGTTAGGGGAGCTTCTCCATCTCCCATGCATGGCATCTTGGGATTACGTATGCGTGCTCCCCTGGTTGACTTTACTTGGTTTCTGGGGTTCTAAATTCAGGTTCTCATTCTTACACAACAAGCCCTCTACCCACAGAGCCCTCTCTCCAGCACCTATACAAAGTCTCTTGACAAAAATCATCTAATCTTACAACATTAATGATCATCCATATGATAATAGTTTCACGTTTCCTATGTCAGCCATCTTCATTCTTTGTGAGGCATATAGATTCAGCTGCCTGCTCATACTGTGAGACTCGACATTTATAGCCTAACCCAAGCCTCAGATGCCTTCAGCTGCCCCTCCCAGCCTGTTGCATCCCTGATTCCTCTCAAGCATGAAGTTATCCTGACATCCCCCCCCTCCCCGTCCTGTTCCCTACCTCAGGACCTTCAGAACCCACACTGCATCTTTAAAAACGATACGGAGATGACAGCCGCTGCTCGCCACCTCCCTGATGGTTGCCCGTGGGTGAGCTTCTCCTGGGTTGCCAGAGCTGGCAGTGTTCCCTGCATTAACCGAAGGGGACCTTTGAAAACCTAACTTAAATCATGTCACTTCTCCCTCGAGCCATTCGGCAGTAAGAATCAAAGCAGAAGTCCTTTGAGGCCTGCACGTCAATGTCTATGTCCCCACAGTTACCTCAGTTCATAATCCTTGCTCATTCACTCAGCCCAGCCACAAGGACTTCCTGCAGTTCCCCGGGGAACACCAGACAAGCTTGCGGCTCAGACACAGCCTTGAATTGATGTTCTCACTGCTCCAAATGTGTCTCCCTCACATACGGGGACTCAGACCCAGATCCTTACTGGCTTGACTTCTACTCTATGTCGTACAGAGGATCCTTCCGATCAAGAGTCTTATTCCGATTTCTTCTTGGGAATTTTCACCCTCTAAAAATCCTCAATGTTTTACTCATCTTGCACAGCATTTTTTTTCTCATGTCTCTCACTTCCCCTTATTTCATGAAGGCCAGAGTATTTACTCTTTCAGTTTTTTACATAGCACGGAGCAGACATATACCTTAGATTTAATTAAAAACATTGCTGGCTATTTTACTGTGCCACCATTTTCAGGCACATTCCCACACGTTGTTCAGAGTTTCCTTTGAACTTACCTCTGAGATAAGCACTGTGATGCACACTTTCCAGATGAAAAACTGAAGACAGGTGTAGAACCTTCTAGAGGCAGCTGTAGGTATTGGAGTGGGGCTTATTTGTGACAGGGAATATGGTGACCTTTTTCTTCTAACTTCTTGTCACCCATTTCCGTTCTCTATTATCATCCCTCTAGTGAGCACCCCCCCACACCCCATTTCTAAGGGGATTCTACTCTCATTAAATCATGTGATTCCCCAAGATTTCCTTGAGTTCCCCTTGTGTATGGTACATGCTTCTGTAGTTTGAAATGGTCTTAGGCTAAGAAGATCTGTCTGGGGTCTGGAGAGCTGGCTCAGCAGTTAAGGGCTTTTGGAAACGACCAGAGCTTGGTTCCCAGTGCTTACCTCAGGCAGCTCACGACCACCTGTAACTACAGCCCTAAGGGCTCCGATGCCCCTTCCTGGCCTCTGCGGTCACTCACATACATGTGTACACACACACACACACACACACACACACACACACACACACATGGAAGTAAAAATAAACAAAAACATTAAGCTGTCCATGGAAGAAGTTAAGCGTTATGAGCAGTAAAACAGACTCCGGTGAAGAACTTGGTATGAAGGTTAAACAGATTTGCTCCATGGCCAGAGAAAATCTGTGCTGTTACTAAGGTTTGGAACAAAGTAGCAAGGGTTGCTAAGAACTGTAAAGTCTGGGCTAAGAGGAAGCCATCTTGGCTTATAGCGTAGAGGTCAAAACTAAAGCTGCTCATAGGAATCTGGTTCAAGCCTCAGAGCTACTCTGTTTTCTTTGGCCCTCGAATCATCTCTTTTAATCTCATTATCTTCTCTGTTGCTTTAACATTTGATGTAAGACGTTTGTTTTGAAACAAGATAGGGTAGACCAGAGACTTCTCAAGGACACCAAGAGCTTTGCAATTCTGTGATTTTTAACACCGTTCTATTACTCGTGTCTATTTTCACTCTGCACCCAACCCCGAATAGAAGTTTATCTTACCGAGGATCATTTCCTTTGGAATAATAACCTAGGGTTTTAAGGCAAAGGCAAAGCATCTGAAGGAATTGTGGGAAAAAGTTAAAAACGAGGCCATATGTGACAGCATTCACCTGTAGTCCCCTACTGAGGCTGAGGGTAATGGATTGAATGAGCTTCAGAATTGAAGATCAGACTGGCTGCACGGAGAGATATCATCTACAGATATTCCGAGGACGTTTTCCAGACAGCCTCGCCTCAACCTAGCGTGTGAACCCGGTGCGCTGCCAAGGCAACGCTGTCTGGAAAAGTGGCTAAGACTGGTGTGTTTCTCTATAGCAACAAGTGGCTTCAGGGTGTGTGCACACTTCTCGTCAGACTCCCTGGCCTCATTGCAGGCCCTGAGATCCCCGAACCAGCTCCAGCTGTGTCCTGCGCCTCAGACTGCCTTTCCCCACCCACGCAGCGGTGTCCCGCGGCTTCCCTATGGCCCAGGACCCGCCTGGCAATGGCCTGGGGTAAGCGTGGTCAAAACTTCCTGTGTCCTGCCTTCCGGAGCGGCTGAGCCCTGTGGCGGAGTGGGCACAGGAACCAATAACCCTCCAGCCATCATCCATTGTTCAATAGTGAAATTTTAATGAAACCTGATAGAAATGACAACATCGAGTTGCCTAACTACTCTTCCTTAAAGTCCTTGATCTCACTTCATCTCATTCTAAGTCCAGCATCTCATCCTGCCTAGACAATGTATGGTCTTGCTGCTGCTGCTGCTGCTGCTGCTGCTGCTGCTGCTCCTCCTCCTCCTCCTCCTTTCCTCTTCCTCCTCCTCCTCCTCCCCTCCTCCTCTTCCTCCTCCTCCTCCTCTTCCTCCTCCTCCCCCCTCCTCCTCTTCCTCCTCCTCCTCTTCCTCCTCCTCCCCCTCCTCCTCCTCCTCCTCTTCCCCTCTCCCCCTCCTCTCCCTCCTCCCCTCCTCCTCTCCTCCCTCCCCTCTCCCCTCCTCCTCCCCCCTCCTCCTCCCCCTCCTCCCCCTCCTCCTCCTCCGTGTGGAGTTTGTGAGCGTTAGTGGTAGTGCCTTCAGAGGTTAGAAAGGGCGTCAGGCTCTGCTGGAGTTATGGGAGGCTGTGTGCCACTATGCTGGGAACCGAACTCCAGTCCTCTGGGCCAGCAGAGGTGTTCTTTACACTCAGTCATCTTTCCCACCCTTATGTTCTTGCCTCTTAAGCAGAGCAGAATTACAAAGAACGACCCTCCTCTGAGTCAGTGGTCCACAACCTTCCTGCAACCTTTAAACATAGTTCCTCATGCTGTGGGGACCCCACATTTATTTTGTTGCTACTTCACAACTGTAATTTTGCTACTGGTATGAATTGTAATGTAAATATCCGATATGCAGGATATCTGATATATGATCCTCAAAGGGGTCGCGACTCACAGGTTGAGAACCATTGCTCCAAGACATATCATTTGTATGACAGACTCCATATTGTTTCTATGTGGGCGATGCTACTTTAAGCTGTGATTCCCAGTTATAGACAACTCTGTCAGTGTATTTGACGTGTTTTGTAATATTTTCCCTCAGCGTTTATATTTTCCCTTCATTTTAATACTGCAGTGCCCACTTCTGGCTACAGAAAAAGATTGCTAATGAACCAGCCCACTAGGCTAGCATCAATTGTAAACAATAGACCCAGTTGGCCTTTAAAAGTGTTGCTTTGTATATTCTTAAGTTCTCATTTGCATTCATTTAAAATATTTACTGAAGTCTATCTGAGCCCTGTTAGGAAAATGACTTCCTACTGTAGATTAATCTTCTTTTATCTGTACCCATAATTATTTATGTATTCATAAAATTCATAACCGTTAGACACGATTAAAGAACAGAAGAAAGGAATAGTCATAAGAAACAAAGCGTTTCTTTTTACTATTTTGAAAAAAAAAAAGCCAAAGTTTTGGTGCCTTCCTTCCGAGCAATCTGTGTATTTCCTGATTGCAGGCTCAGGAAATGCTTAACTTTTGAAGCAATTATGGTTGGGAAGACTCCTCATTGGCCACACAGTGATGATGTGGACTTAAACAGCGGCATTAAAACTGGTGCTGGCTTGTTCAGAAAGTGAGAGACAGAGGGGATAGCTGGGAGGCCGTCAGTCTAGCATACTTCAGTACTGTCTGTGAAGACACCGTGTCAGCTGGCTTCCTGATCGAAGGTATCTTTCCTTGGGGACTTTTTTTGAATGCCAGGGTTTTATCTTGGGTTTTCTGAAACCTTTCCTGGCTAAAGTTTAGACAGATGTGCGGTGGTGGTAGAATTGGTGTTCTCTTGAGTTGGGCAAATTGTGATTTGGAAGGACCAATATCTTTGACTGTGTGAAATAATCATGTTTAGTGGATGATAAGTAGCAACATGGCATCCAAGGAGTGAGTAGTATTTTGGGAGGAGCTGAAGGATTGAGTGTAGATTGCATTAATGTCTGAGTCTCGCTACTTGAACCTGTTGTTTTACTGAGTCCCTGGATGTGTAAAAGGAAGATACCAGCTAAAGGTGGCACGGGCATTTTCTAAATGGCACCAGATGCTTGAAAAAAGCTCCTCTAGTTGTATTATCTGTTAATTATCGTACATTGCTGGAAATGAATAATTCCATCAATGTAGGCCTTTTTCTGGCTCAATATTAAAACGCTAAAAAACGCTAAAAGTTTTTCTTTTCTTTCATTATGTTGACACTGATGTAGAGACAGAGCCCCAGGTTTTGGCTCTTTTCTGTTCCTCTGTCACCTTTTCAATCTTGAGTCAACTCTCATTTGCAGAGGTGAAATACCACTCCCCAGTGGTAAGTGAGAAAACACCAGCAGAGCTGGCCAAGGAATGTAAACGTCCTACTGTCTAGCTGGCTGGCGTCCGTTCTGGTTTTGTTTCTGCTGGAGAGTAAATGTTGCCCAGAATAAAAACGGCGCCTTGAATTAACTGTAAGTCTGACTCAGGCCGTGTGGGCTGCAGGCAGCATCTGAGCAAGGGAGATATTTGTTGCCACAGCACAAGTAACTGGAGCGCATGGCTAGACTATATGTGGTGGGGAATTCTGCAGCATTTGGGGTTCTGGAAACACATGGGTACTTCCTGCTATAAGTGAGCAATGAGTAGAGGGAGAAGCTGTGGTTCCCGTTTTTGAGGGGCCCATGTCTCCTGAATATAAGCAACACACACACACACACACACACACACACACACACACACACACACACACACAGTATTCATTCTGAGCCTAAGTTTTCCTACTGTTCACATATGGTAAAACACACATTACCACACCTTAGATTTTTCCTCACATGAAACCCATATGTCACAGTACAGGAGAGAGTACAGGGGAGTCAGATTTATTCAGCACTATTCACAACTGCACATGTGAATACCTACCATTTAGTACTGTGTTATAAGAGAATGCTACTGACTTACTAAACCAGGTATGTGCCAGTTCTGGAGGGAGAGAACCTTTCTATTACAGGGTTTCTGGTGAATCCATAAGCAAATGCAGAAAAAGAACATCTGGAGTGTGTGTGTGTGTGTGTGTGTGTGTGTGTACATGTGTATGCATGTGTGTGTACCTATATGTATGTGTATGTTGTGTACCTATATGTATGTGTGTATGTGTTGTGTACCTGTGTGCCATGTGTGTGTGTGTGCCTATATGTGTGTGTGCCTGTGTGTGTGTGTGTGCCTGTGTGTGTGTTTATGTGTGTGCCTGTGTGTGTGTGCGTGTGCATGTGTGTATGTGTGTGCCTGTGTGTACGTGTGTGTACCTGTGTATACGAGTGTGTGTGCCTATGTGTGTGTGCATGTATGTGTGCCTGTGTATGCATGTGTGTGTGTGTGTATGTGTGTGCCTGTGTGTGCATGTGTTTCTCCAGTGAGTCATTTCTCTACTGTGACTAGCTTATTGTCCTCACAGTAATGCTAATAAAAGTGTCCTTTCTCACGTGGGATGGTTGTACAAGCAGAGGCTGTAGGACACTCAATTTCCTTTTCTGTGTCTTTCACACATGAAAAAAGCACACAGAGCCGGACCACCCTTAGCCTGCTTTTGTGGTTAGCGTCTGTGGTCCAGGTCACTGAAGCTGTGGTGAGTTACAGTCTGGGAGAAGATATTAAAGGCAATTGGACTCATTTTCATGGTGTAAACATGTTAAATGACTGGAAGGTTAAATTACCCACTCAGTTTAGGATTCAGGGTGGCAGGCTCTGCTTATGTAAATGGAGCCATTTACTGAATTCCACTGAGGTGTTGGGCCTTTTCTGGGGTCCCAGAGAAGAGGCCCAGCAGCTGTAATAGTTTGGCCACTGAACTTTCAGAGTTCTCAGTTCTCCATACAAGAGTAAAGAAAAGTCCTGAGGGCTTGGCGGAAAGCAGCGATGAGCTGGCTGTTTGAGTCTCACTTGTAGAATTCAACTCTGAGACCATACCCAAATCACTTAAATGGGAGTAATGAGAATCCTTTCCTTTCAAAGCACGAGTGAAAAAGTTCCTACGGAGGCTGGAGAGATGGCTCAGGAGTTAAGAGCTTACCGTTCTTGCAGAGGACTGAGGTTTGAGCCTTAACAACTACTTGGTGGCTTACAGATTCCAGTTCAAGGATCTGAAGTCACCCATGGCCTTTTGCAGCATCAGTTTCACATGCAATTTGCATATATATATATATATATATATATATTTTTGCAGGGACTATATATTCTGATATATATATCAGAAACAATAGGTGTAGGTGTATGTTTGTGGTGTGTGTGTGTGTGGTCTGTGTGTGTTGTGTGTGTGTGTGTGTGTGTGTGTGTGTGTGTGTGTGTGTGGTGTGTGTGTGTGTGTGCATGTGTTTGTGTGTGTGTGTGTGTGTGTGTTGTGTGTGGTGTGTGTGTGTGTGTCTTCGTGTGTTGTGTGTGTGTGTGTGTGTGTGTCTGTGTGTGTGTATCAGAAACATTAGCTGTAGGTATATACTATATAACATATATATATCTTTGAGGTTTAAGTTTTAGGGATCCTTGGGTTGATAATTAGATGAAGAGTGTTTATTGAGTTTACATAAGGCTGTATTTTACCTACTGAAATAGGTGCACTTTATATAGTAGGGTTGAGTGTCAATTGCTCCCTCTCCAACACTGTGGGTTCTTCAAGTGGGAAAGCCTTGTCTTAAGGCAAGTAGAAGATGGGGCTAAGACTCTCAGTTACGAGTTGGCACAGACACCGGACGTTATGACAGATCACAGCAAGTCAGTGCAAAGATAGTATAGGGAGTGTACCCTCCACAGAGAATCTTCATGTTTGCCTGCTGACACAGACATTGTTTTAAAACGATGACTGCTCTGGTACTGAGTCCTAAGTAGTTGTGGACGAGAAGAAATCCTGGTCTTGACATGGTCTCTAGAAGGTTTAAGGACAAGACACACATGCCAAAATACGGGGCAGCCTGGAGAATAGTATAGCTGTTTCCCTTTTCCTATAAAATAATCGGGAGAGTTTTGCGGGGACTGATAATCATACTTGGGACCTGTTATATGACCAGGAATTATTCTAGGTGCTTTGGAAGCTGGGGAAAAATAAACAGACATCTCTATCCTTTGAAAACATAAATTCTATCTTTCTTTCATAATCAGTCCTACTGAATTGGAAATATCTGGAGGTATGCTGGTTGTGTCTGTGCATGCGTGCATGTGTGTGTGCGTGCACGCTGAGGGGGTGGACATCTGGTTCCATCTAAGAAGCTGTTTAACAATTTCCTAAAGTCCTGTGCCCTTAAACATTCCTGTGTAAGGTGTTTGAGAATTGCAGCCACCCCTGGAGTTTAGTCCTCCAGTGTCACTTCTTCAGTAAAGCCTGTTGTAAATTTAGTTTGCTAATCCAGATGAGGGCGCCTGGTTTTACTATTACTATTGGAACTCTAGTTTCTTCCAACACATTCCAACTTTAACCTAGGAGTAAAAGGTATCATTTATTGGAGATTCCATAGCCTAAATAATCATGTTCTGTTTTGGACAAATTAGTACTGTTGTTTTTGAGATAGTGTCTCACTCTAGAGCCCAGGCTAGCCTCGAACTCATAGCAATCTTTCCTGCCTCAGCCTACCACCAAGGGGGGTTACAGGTATAAGTCACCTTGCTTTACTGATATTACTATAGTTAAAGTGGGAAAATAGAATACTCTTTAAATTTCAATTTTCACCTGAGAGAGATTATGTCAGAATAGGGTCACTTTGCCAGCTCTGTCTCCTGTATGTAGGTGCAGTACTTGAAAAATCCATTCTGTGTAACCGTTCAGGTAGACAGAAATGACCTTAGGATCCGCCACTAAAAGGAGGCCTTCAATTGTCCCCCAGGTTCCAGATGTGATCAGTAGCATCCGGCAATTATCCAAGGCTGCCATGAAGGAGGACGCCAAACCCAGCAAAGATAACGAGGATGCCTTCTACAACTCTCAGAAGTTCGAAGTGCTCTACTGTGGGCGGGTGATCGTGACCCACAAGAAGGCACCTTCCAGCCTCATTGATGACTGCAAGGACAAGTTCAGCCTGCATGAGCAGCAGCGACTGAAGTTGCAGGGCGAGAGAGGTGGTGACCCCGGGGACGGGGACGACATGGGTATCCTTGAGGCTGAGTCTCCTGTGTCTCCAGATGACGGCCTGCCTGAGAAGGCAGATGGTATAGTCAACTGCCCCCGTGCTCTGCCCTCCCTGGCTAGCCTCCCTGCGTTGGCCAGCCAACCCGCACTGGCCAGCTCTCGGGTTTGTTTCCCAGAGAGGATTTTGGAAGACTGTGGCTTTGATGAGCAGCAGGAGTTCCGATCTCGGTGCAGCAGTGTCACAGGCGTCATGCAAAAGAAGGTTCACGAGAACAACCAGAAAACCCAGCCAAGAAGGCGGCACGCAAGCGCACCCAGTCACGTGCAGCCCTCAGACTCGGAGAAGAACCGCACCATGCTCTTTCAGGTAGGCTGGGAGGGACCTTTTGGCCTGCGGTTTCTTCTTCTTTTCTTTTTTCTTTCTGGATATTTTATATATTTACATTTCAAATGTTATCCCCTTTCCCAGTTCCCCTTCTACCCCCCCTCCCGCTCCCACACACACACTTTATGAGCATGCTCCCACTCCCGCCTCACTGCCCTGGCATCCCCTACACTGGGGCAAGGAGCCTTCACAGGACCCAGGGCCTTCCCTTCCTATTGATGCTGGACAATGCTGTCCTCTGCTACATATGCGGCTGGAGCCATGGGTCCCTCCATGTGTGCTCTTTGGTTGGTGGTTTAGTCTCTGGGAGCTCTGGGGCGAGGGTGTCTAGCGAAAGAACTGAAGGAGCTGAAGGGGTTTGCAACCCCAAAGGAAGAACAACAATATCGGCCTGCAGCTTAAGGTGCTGGGCAGCTATAGCTCCTCCCTGGACAGTGCGTGTGTGCGTGCATGTGCGCGTGCGTGCGTGCGTTGCCCGTATGTACCTGGTTGTATATGGAGATCAAAGGGCAACCTTTGGGTACCATTCCTTAGGCTTCATCCAGCTTGTTTTGTTTTGAGGCTTGTTTTGTTTTCTTATTGGTCTGGAACTCTGGAAGTATTTTGATTTGACTAGGAGAGTCTCAGAGACTTACCTGTCTCTTCTTTCTCAGCACTGGCTTTACAATTACTTGAATATCCTCTCCCCCTCCTCCCCTCCCCCCTCCCCCTTCCCCTCCCCCTCCCTCCCCTCCCCTCCCTCCCCTCCCCCCCTCCCTTTTCTATCTTTCATTTTTTAAACTGAGGTCTGGGAATTGTCCTCTTGCCTGCATTTGAGACTAAGCTGTTTTCCCAGTAATCCTGCCCCATCTCTCTCTTCTCTTTCTGCTCACCCCAGTAGCCACAGCAAACACTTCTACCTTCGTTTTTGCCCCCACAAGGCAGAAGAATCAGAGAAAGAACACAGATAGATGCTTCATGGACCCCAGAGAGGGAGAGAGAATGGAAGACTTCCTTTAATTTTTGAAATGGGTCGTGTAATGGATACTAGGTGTCCATCACCAGTGTCTGGCTTGGGTTGACTCCTAAATGCATTCTTAAATGAAACTAGAGTCTTAGCAGTGATTTTAAGGTGTGGATCTTGGAAAGCAGGATTTGGCATGGAGCAGGACAAAGTGATTTATTTCTTCTCGGAGAGAAGAGTTGCAGAGACTCACAGATATCGGTCACGTGGCACATCAACTTACTCTGCCTCCAGAAACGGAGCAGTAAAGAAGTACCATTGGCCTGATGACTCACTAGGTCAATTCTTAAGTCGCTTGATACAGCTAAATTCAAAGTAAAAGATCATTTTCAGTGTGGGGGTGGGGTGGGGAGAGGAGTTTATGGTGTATGCAGATGTGTCTGGAACTGATGCCCCATAAGGAGTTAGGTTTTGTGCATTGTTACTCTCTGTCCTGTTGCTTTGGACTGGAATTCTTTTGTCAGGTAGGCTGGCAGTCAGCAATGTTCTGCTATCCTCCTGTCTCTGCCCCCTGCAGCGCTAACATTATGGTATCTGCAAGACCAAGGCCACCTTGTTGAGTGGGTGCTGGGACCCGAACTCATGTCCCCATGCTTGCATAGCTTTTAGCTGCTGGGCCACATTTTTAGTCCCTCTCAAAGATAAATTTTTATTTAAAAAACAGTTTATATATGTACAGGGCCATGGGAAATGTCGTTTCCCTTAGAGGATTGAGTGCACGCTGTTGTCTTGGAGAAGGTCTGGAGTTAGTGCTGTCATTGGCTTGGATCTTTTTTTTCGGTCCTGGTCTTCTAAGGTCCCCATCTAGGCCTGTGGTTGGAGTGGCTCTGGCTTTTCTGCAGTATGTGTGAAGTCAGTTTCCCCTCTTCTTCGGGCTGCCAGAGTTGTTCTTTACCAATCATAGTTCTTACTGTTATATCTGTTTTCCAAAATTTTAACAAAGCCCAGTCCTGTATATTTCATTTTATTGACTGATTCGGAGAACATCTTATAATGTGACTTAGTAATTGATGACTTTAAGACTCGTGACTAGACTTAAGGTTGCATATTGAAAAAGTTTTTTTTTTTTTATTTATTTTATGTGTATGAGTGTTTCCCCTGCATCTATCAGATATGCAGATATTCCTGCTGAGGTTAGAAGAGGCTAGAACTGGATCCCCTAGAACTGGAGTCCGGACGGTCGTGAACCACCAAGTGGTACTGGGAATTAAACCTGAGTCCTCTGAGAGAGCAACGTGTGCTTTTAACTGCTGGGCCATCTCTCCAGCTCCAGGTTGCACATTTTTGAAAAAAAAATTATTTCTTAACTGCAGAAAAAAAAAAGACTTATAATCTTTGGCTTGAATCCTGTGAATCTAAGGAAGGTCGCTTAATTTTCAGACAGAGGAAAGAAATGTCTGGCGTCAGCTGCCTCTGGGTTGACTTATCTGGTGGAACACGTGCAGTATAGGTCTGTCTGGACCACGTCGTTTGAATCGCTGTTGTTCCATATTTAATTGCCAAGAACGCTTGGGGTCCTGGAGAGCTGAAGTAACTGGAGTGCTTTCCTTTACCTTTAAAGGTCGGCCGCTTTGAGATTAACCTCATCAGTCCAGACACTAAGTCAGTCGTGCTCGAGAAGAATTTCAAAGACATCTCCTCTTGCTCTCAGGTATGTATCACGTCACAGCATAGTGTCTGAAGAAACCAATTGTCATGTTCCAGAATTAGCCGCAACAGCTGGGCCGACATAGGTCATGTGTTATTGTTTTACGTCAAGTATTTTTATTTCCTTTCATTTTCCCTCCTTTGCTCCCCTGAGGCTTGAACCTAGGACTTTTTTCTTACACATCATGCACCAGTTGCTCCATCAGTGAACTCCAATTAAAGGAAAAAAAGTTAAAATAAAAAAAGTCCTTACAATTAAAACGTATTCGTGTGCTTGTCTCTATGGCAACAGACTCCTTCCCAGTGTCTGTCATTGACTTTTCCCTCAGCTCTCTGACTTCGTGGTATTTCATCCAGTCTCTTCCGCTGTGGGGAGTTTTGTAGTGGTGAATTCTTCTGAAAATACCTCATGGAGAGTGTTCCTCAGACACTTGGGCTGTGGGTCTTGTGGCTGTCACCAAGATATATTCGTTCTTCATCCCACAGCAGATGACACAAGGAGAAGTAGTCTTTTCAGCGGGTGTTACCATAAATGGTAGATTTTGAAAAGAATCTTCTGGAACTTTCACTCTTTTATATTTTACTCCATAAAGTATGTCCTTATGATTTAAAAAAATAACCGGTAGAAACGAATGTGTATAATATTAGTCATAGACTATAGTGATGTTTTACACTATCTACTCCAAAGTTCGAGCTAGCTAAATATATTGTAGACATGTCAGGAAAGACAGTGTACTTAAGTCAAAACGGGGAGAGGTTACGTATTCAAAGGCATCTCTGTGAGATGAAGAATTAATTATCTGTTGTTTTTGTCCTGTGACTTATAGTGCATTCAAGAATGTGTTTTTTTTTTTACAGGGTCTCTACATTTGATTTTGAAAAATCTGAGCTGGAGAGATAGCTTGTTTGTTAAAGATAAAGGGTCATACTTCTAAACATAGAAAAATTATGCATGATATATATATTGTATATATATATATATACAATGTTTATTTGAATTTTGGAGTCAGCATTACTTTTGGCGTGACATTAAGACTTTCTTTTGATGACAAGGATTTTTTTTTCTTTATTTTCTAGTACTTGTTTGCTTTAGCGAATATACCTTCATTTCTAATACCTTGTTTTGATATTGTTCCTGTAATAGGAAATTTTGTTGTCTTAAACATTTTCTACTCTAGTCACTTAGAGAACAGTACCATTCAAATATAGGAAGGTCCTATTGCAAATTTTGAAATTCTTATTTAAGAAACACAGAAATTTTAGTGGGGCTATGATTTTACACCCCCCCCCCAAATATTTATTAAGTACTCTTGTAGTTGTGTGTTTATGGGAAGGTCCCTACAAGATCACGAGTCTTCCAGGGGCTGGTGACTCATGGTGTGACTGTGTCTTATTCGGTGGGACGTTAGAGGCTCATGTAGCCCTTAGGTGCTCAGTACACAGGGCCGCTGTGAACGAGTCGCTCTCTATAGCTGGCCTTGTGTCAGGTGCCGCAGTGAAAGTGATAGTCACTTATGTTTACCTCATGCCAAGGCGCATCCCTGAAGGCAGCACCTCCTGTCTCTGCTTTCCCTGAGGTGCCCAGGAAGTACAGATCAGTGTGCACCGATAATCCAAATGGCACACACAAAGACAAATGCGGATGTGGAGGTTTGAATACGATCTTCTCCTTTTTCCATTTATTGACGACAAGCTCTGACTTACGATATTCTGGTTCAGGGAACGGTCAGCAGCAGCAAGAAGGAAGCTAGCGGGCAGCAGTCTGTCCGTCTCTCCTCACCACCCAGTCTTATGAACTTCCTTGCAGGGGAAGAATGGATACAAGGTGGCGGTGTTCCGTAACTGGCCTGCTTTTGAGTACCTTCCGAGTACAAATGTTTCTTTCTTTGAAAGGGCAGTGGTGTGACTCTTTTCCTGGTCATTATGGGAGTCAGGGAGTGCTTTTTTTTTCCTTTTCCTGGAAGCATTGTCAACATCGGAAGACTCACTAAGCTAATGAGGCCCTGTGAGGTCCCCACTTAGCACTAAGCCAGTAATAAAAGCTCTTTCACCAGAATTGTGCAAGAATCCATTTTACCTGACTTACAGTCTTAACCCCTCTCAGCTGATTTCTTTTATGCCATGTCTGCAAAATAGATCAACTTTATTATAACAAGAAAGGACAGTGGTAACTCTCGCTAGAACACTCTTGGAACCACCAGGGTTTTTCCACTCTCACACCTTTCTCAAAATGGCTGCCCTTAGGTTACTTTGTAATGAAAATAAACAACCCCCCTCCCCCAACACCACAACAACTCCTCGCCCCCAGCCTTAGAGACAGTTTTCAGCAACTCAGCATCGTATCTCAAAACTAAGTCATGATCTGAGCCAAAATTTAAATGCAAATCTGTCCCCACGGACATATTTCTTTTTATTTGAATTTAGATGATGCAGGTACACTTAATATTTTCTATCAACCTTGCTTTTCAAATCACCGTGCTTGCTATTGAATTAAGGAGCTGATTACTTACTGGTCTCCATGTGTATTTAAACTCAACTTTTACATTTTTAAAAGTTTATTTTGAAAACTTATTTGTGTCGTGTATATTAGTGTGTGCACATGTGTATATTAGTGCATGCACATGTGTGTATTAGTGTGTGTGCACATGTGTGTATTAGTGTGTGCGCACATGTGTTTATGCCACGGCACACATGTAGAGGTCAGAGGATGACTTTGTGGGGTTGGTTCCCTCCTTCCACCTTTATGTGGATTCCAGGGAGTGAGCCCAGGTTTCTAGGCTTGATGTACACCGAGTGAATTCACTGCTGAACCATCTCTTCCTAAAGACTGAATTTTTAATTAAAGTAAATCTAGTTGAAATCTTTTATCTTAAACCGCAGTGATTTGTGAACGTGGACAATTGGTACCTACAATGAACAGATGAGAGAACACGAGGATCAATCTTTCTTTATGTGGTCCCTTGAGTATCTATAGATTGACTAATGTTCCAGCAAGTTCCATATGAGCTTTATGGAACTGTATATCTAATTTGAGAACTGTTACTTGTAGTTTTCCTGAGATTCGTAGCTCCACATAGAGTAGGAAGGGTTTTATGGTGAATCATTGACTGTCGTCCTAGGACAATACATTGAAAACTCACTGCGGGCAAACAGCATGTTTTCATTATAAGAACTGGATCACAGTAGCATTTTTTTTCTCGTCAGAAAGCAAAGGGTCTGAGTGGATGTCTCCCTTTATCTGTTGCACGAACGGGTAGGTATTCTGTGAGCCTGCTGTGACGCTGCGTCTTCTGTGTCCTTGCCGACGAGGGAGAAATCTGTGGACTTCGGAAAGTGTAGAAATCGCGTCGATGTGCAGAATGCATCCCCATAAGCGCTGCTTGTGTTTCTTTCCCTTCGTCTAGGGGATAAAGCATGTGGATCACTTTGGCTTCATCTGCCGGGAGTCTCTGGAGCCGGGGCTGAGCCAGTACATCTGTTATGTGTTCCAGTGTGCCAACGAATCTCTGGTAAGTGGGCTGCCGCCTCCCGGGCCTCTGCCAGTGGATCCCTCCCCTCCGTCTTAGAGAAGTCTCATCCATTGGGGACCAGTCCTCTATGAGGAAAGAAAAGGGCACTTAGAGAGATGTTTGTACTCTGGAAGGACGCACAAAAGTGGGGATCCACAGACAGGTCGCCGTGGCACTTTTCAGTGTAGGTGCTTGGCTTTCCCAGACAGTGTTTATAACCACGGTTTGTTTGTTTGTGGTTTTTTTGGGGTCGAGGAGGAAAAGACTACTACCAGGAGAAAAGCTGCCGTGTTTCCTGTTGCTTGAAGGCACTGACTTTTCTTTGTGGGCAGCATAGCATCAGAAATTAGACAGTGGTTCCACCAAGAGAGTAAAGAACCTGTCTTAATTTTCAAAACACTTCGCTTAACTTTGTTTCTTTTGGAACTTGTAAGTCCCTTTCCCCCTAGCATTCCTTATTCCTCTCTGTTTGAGAAGAACCGTGTAAGGCAGGCTTGGAAACACATCTGGTCAAGAAATATGTTGACTTTTGTCTCTCCTCAATGTATTTCTATTCTTACACACACACACACACTCACACACACACACACACACTCACACTCACACACACACACACACACACACAGAGCCTTCTCTTACATTGTAATACAAACCTGATTCTACGTTGCCACTATTAGACGAATTCATGGAAAATATTAATTTTTATATTTTAATTAAGTGAATGCGTACGTGTTTGTGTATAGCAAGGATGTCAGGTGCATTCATGCGTGCGCACATGTACACGTGTGCCCATGTGCATGGAGATCAGAGGACAATCTTGGGTGTCATCTTCAGGAATAATGTCTGTCTTTTTTGTGGCCATTGTGATGGTTCATATATGCTTGGCCCAGAGAACCGCACTATTAGAAGGTGTGGCCCTGTTCGAGTAGGTGTGACCTTGTTGGAGTAGGTGTGTGACTGTGTGTGTGGGCTGTAAGACCCTCATCCTAGCTGCTTGGATGCCAGTCTTCTGTTAGCAGCCTTCAGATGAAGATGTAGAACTCTCAGCTCCTCCTGCACCATGCCTGCCTGGATGCTGCCATGCTCCCACCATGATGATAATGGACTGAACCTCCGAACCTTTAAGCCAGCCCCAATTACATGTTGTCCTTTATAAGACTTGCCTTGGTCATGGTGTCTGTTCACAGCAGTAAGACCCTAATGAAGTCATCAATTAGGCTGGGCTGGCTAGCCAGTGAGTACCAGGGACCCTCCCGTGCCCACCTCCCCATTACTGAGATTGTAAACACAGCTACCACACCCAAAAGTTTTACATGGTTGTAGAGATTTAACTCAGGTCTGTAAGTTTACCCAATGAGCTAAATCCCCACCTATCACCCCAATTTTCTTAGACACACTTCTGCCAGTGTTTCCCCCATACACAGTGGTCTCAGGCCACACTTCCTGCCTGCTTCCTGATGCTTGCTACACTTAACTCTGGCCTTCACATGCCTGGTAAGGACTTTGAGATACTGAAGACCTGGGAGGAAGCAGGCCCATTAACGCTTTCTGTCCCCTGTCCTCTGGGTCTCCAGCTTTGTCCCTAGGGAATATGAAATGCCTGTTCCTTGGCAGTTTCCTAGTCTAGAAATTTATATTTTGCCAGGGTCCAGCCTCGACACAGGATCGGAGTTCTCAACTGGAAGCAGGGATATGTGGAAAGCGCATAATAAATATACACAGACTACTCTTTGGGTACAAACAGACAGGCAATTTCAAGGCTTAAAATTCTCTCTCTCTCTCTCTCTCTCTCTCTCTCTCTCTCTCAGCTTGGGGTTGCACACACTCTGCATTCTCTTGTGCACTCTGCTTTTTTTTTTAATTGCAGTTTTCTTTTCTCGAACTCCCACACTCATGCACACCTCTGTTCATTACCCTTTCATTCTCACACACACTCTTCATACACACCCAATGTTCATACACACCTCACATTCTCTCTTCACTCACTCTTCACATTCTCTCTCTCATGCTCTCCAGCCTTTCTCTTGTCCCAGTCCTTTATTGATAATTCAAAAGTAGGTAGAAAAAAAGACATTGTATAATCATTGCCAAATCAAATTCAAAAGAATAACCACATCCCACAAAGAACTAAGAATTAGAATTGTTCCCCAAAGTTTCAAGCTTCCCCTATTCCCAGACCTGTGACCAAAATAATAATAATTGTAAACTTATCATTATTTAAAATTTAACTTTTAACCTATTATACTTCAGAGCTCAAAGCTCTGAGGTCAGCTACTTGCATTTTCCCGTGAAGCTCTACTGATAAATGACATGGGCAAAGCTGCTAGGCAGTGGCCAGAAAGAATCAAGTTAACCCTGAACTCAGTGGTTCCACTAGCTTTCTGTTCCTTGCACACAATGACTCTCGTAAGAGTCCCAGTATTTTGACTTAGTTTGCTAGTATATAATTTTATATATTCTATACTTCCTTATCCAGGAACCACTCTCAAATGTTATATAAAACTTAATTCCTAAGTTCAATAACTTTTTCCTTTCTTAGGGTCCCAATGTTGGCTCTATTTCGTTTTCTAGTAATTTCTTTAAAGTTTCTATGCAAGTCAAGCATTAATCTGGAGCTACCATTGTGCAGTTATTACATTGTTTCCAAGATGAGAACACAGGGCATGCACCTGGGCCATTAGGGCTGTGCTATGCTGTGCCCCTATGCCTCAGTTTCCAATTGTTTAAGAATCATTACATCAAGGAACATCTAGTTTCACAGAATTCACCAGAGCAGAAGGAGAAAGAAGTAGGAAAGTCAGATATAATAGAATAATTATGCACACCACGGCCAACTGAAAGGCAGTCACGCACAAATGAAATCTATACAGCCATTGTCCAGGGCTAAGGTTAGGAGAAATGGGAACAACCAGTTTTTACAAAGAGCTGCTGCGGGCTTCTGAGATGTCACCATCCCGGCCTACTGCTGGCAGTCCCTGTCATCATATGTTGTCCCCAGCAACATTTGAGCTTCATATTTTTCCCTCTGGATAATTAGTGTTGTTTAGTAAATATCCCACGTACCTATCCAGGTAAACAGAATCCAGTTAGGGGCCAGGTCTGAACTTTGAGGGAGTTGTCCTTAGATGCTCACATGGGCAGCCTGAAGCTTGGCTCCACCCACCCTGTTCTTGGCTCTTCAGTTAGGCAGGCTCCTCTTGACCTTTCCATGACAGAATGATCACATTACAATGAGGTCAGAGGCTGTCCTGGTCCAGGGACAATCAGCAGTGCTCACTGAATCCCTTGCTCTGGAGGGAGAACTTGGTAAAATCCACTTAATTATGGTCTTGTTTTCAGGCTTTATTTCATTTTTAGGGCTTAGTTGGTTTTGTTTGTTTTAGAAAGTGTCAATAGTGAGAAGATGTGGGATACGCAGCCTTTCCACATCCATACTCTGGCTGGTGCCACCGACCGCGCTGTGTGCCTGTGCCTTCTTGTTCTGCGAGGCACTGTCAGACTTCGTTTGGGTCTCGTTATTTTTACAAAGAGATCGAGGCTAAGAAGATCTTTTAAGGATCCTCTCTTCAAATTTTATCAATGAGATTCTTAACCAAAACATGTGGCATCAGAACTGCAAGTCAGAAGAAAAATCTAACATGCGCTTCCTGTGAAATCGTGGCCGGGAAATCGAGACCCAACCCTGACCAATACAACAGACCGGAAGAGTCAAGGCAGTAACACCCGTGAGAGCAGTTTGACAAGCGATTGGCTTGGCAGTTGTAGAAGACAAAATGTTAGCAAATCGCACAGGCTGCCGGATCTTCTTGGAACACCAACTCTACATAGTTACCATTTTCTTCTGCTTCTTTGTAACAGTTTCAATGAGTTTGTGAACCTAACAGTTGTAGGACCCGTCCTGCTAGGCTATGCACTGTTTGAGATGCTCCCTTCTGGTTTCTCCCACCTTACCCCAGGGAGGAGGTTAATGTTGTCTCACAAATGCTTAAGTTTTATAGAAAACATCATTTCCTCAAAGTTCTTTCTCCAAATTGATTGAAAGAATGTCAAGAAAGGTTCCATATACTAATAAACAACCCTCGTAAACTCCAAACACACATAGAAAATATTCAGTTACAGTGTAATTAAACTAAGTTAACGAGAAAACGATCTATGCTATTCTTGTTCTAGAGTTTCTGTGAACTAACCTTTAGTGATATAATAAGAATATTTCTAATAAAATATTGGTATACTGATTGAAGAATGAGGTTTATATTCTAGAAGTTATCTTTCTCTCATATCTGATGTGAATGAAGAAATAAATCTTTAACATATGGGGAACAAGCAATGTGTGGAGAATGGATGAAGGACAGAGTCCAGTTTGGGGGTTCTGTGGAAGGTGGTGAGGAAGACAGACTGATGTTGTGAGAAACAGAACTAATTTATAGGAGTTTTTATGTGAAGAAAGATACAAGTACTGATATTGTTTGGCCTCAGAGCAGGAGGCATGGACATGACTGGGCAAATGTACAGGGGCAGGAACATTCAAACACAGGTGGGTGTGCTTCAGAGGCTTACATTAACACATACAGGGACGGTGCCATCGTGTAATTAGTTAGCATCTTTACCTGGGCGTTACCTTTGCAGCTGATAGAACACTAGTATTCATTGGGTACCTTGAAAATATTTTCAAGGTGCTTCTAGCAAAAGATAACTATGTGCTCTTCAGTTATTTTTGCCCAAAAATAATAGAATACTTAAGCTTGGTATATTATATCTACAGATATTATCTTTACTATAGATTGTCTTATTATTAATGTAGATAAATTTTCTCCGTCTGATCCCATGCTGTTTGGAGAGCTGGGAACTGTGCCAGGCAGTGACTGCCAAGGAAGCTTGCTTTTTGTTCGTCTGACTGACATCTCTGCCTGTCCATTTGCTTTTGCCCCTTTGACATGACCGGTGATGGTTTCCTTGTAGTTATAATGCTCTGATTTGCAATTTTAAGTGCACTAACCTTGTGGCAGAATTTATAGGCTGTCTGAGAAAGCGATGGGTTTTAGAAGAGGAAATATGTAATATTTTGAATGTTACATGGAAGTTTTAATAGTAATAGTAGTATTTGTGGTAAAGAGAGGTTAGTAGTCACATTTCAGTCACATTGAAATGGCTTCTTGTTTCATCTGGAAATAAAGAGAAAACAGACATCCAATATTTCTATAGGAAATGCGTCACAAGAAACATTTAAGGAACAAACACCAAACACACAGACACAAACACACACAGATACACACAGATACACACAGATACACACAAACACACACACACAGATACACACACACACACACACACACACACACACACAAAACATATTAGTACTAAATCCATGACAGCCCCTTCAGCCTTTAACATAAATGAGAAAAGAGAAATAGAATAAAGGAGCATAGGCATAAATAGGAAAGTAAATGAAGTAAAGATGCAAAGGCATTAAATATTTTTAGTTCTAAAAATGGGGGCTTTTTATTTTTAATTGCAGTATAAAGTGACAGTTTTAGGAAAATCCGTGTCTATAGAACGTTGTAAAGTTATTCCTGTGCTTTTCTGAGGCTCATCACATCATTATGTCCAACAAAGATGGCTGACGGCTTTGACTTTTGAAGTCTCCTTTTAGCTTTATTGGGCTAGAAAAGCTTTTGTATATCCCAGGTTCCTCTTCTCTTCCAATAAAGAAGTAGATTAATATTCTTTTACAGCGACTTATTCTTAGACTCAGCTATGGAAGAAAAAGAAGAAGAGAGTGAAAACATATTGTACTATTCCTGAATGGAGGTTTTGCCTACAGATCTGGTTGGGATGAGACCATTGGGAGCCAACATCTCTGCCGTGAAGGTTTTGGACTTTTACCAGAATCCTACCACGTGTCCTACCACGTGTGGGGACATCTTCCCTTCCATTAGTGATTATGTCACAGAGAAAGTCCTGAAGCTTGAGGAAGATGAAGAACTACTTCAAAAGAGTTATCTAGGATACTAGACAGTTGTTTCAAATGCTGGCCCCAGTTCAAGAGCAATGCAGAAAATGGCTGGCCGTTCTGGGCCGCTGGCCCCACAGTGCGAGCCAGTTCTTAGGACTCGATGCAAGAACTTAGAATCACAGGTTATAAGTAGGACGGTAATAAACCAGACAGTGTAACCACAAGGCCAACAGAATTCATAGATTCCCCCAAACAATGCTTTTGTTTACAGTAAGAATGACCTAGAAGAATAGGGTGCCTATTAACACAATTGAACATTGACCCTAAATTATTGTTCACAATATCTACCCAAGGAACCTTCCAAAGAGATGTTTTATCTGATAAGTCATTTAATTAAGCAAAGACTTGATCTGCTAATTAAACTGTCTGTGATAGTGTAGCTGCCCGTGGGACTTGAAAATAGCAATCCAATAATAGATCCGTATTCTATGCCACAGACTGCCATGGTCTTACTTCATCTAGTGTTTAATTATGTGGATGAAAGATCTGACTTCAGGACTTGCTGTTCGTTCTCTGCCAGCTCTGTTAGTCATCAGAATTCTATTATTTATCATTTAGTCAGCCATCTATAAAGGCTCGCGTTGCTGTTGGTTTATTTTTAACGTTTCCGTGAAAGCCAATTTTTATAGACACCAGTTTTGTTTCTTCTTGTAGGTGGATGAGGTCATGCTGACTCTGAAGCAAGCTTTCAGCACGGCCGCTGCACTGCAGAGTGCCAAGACGCAGATCAAACTGTGTGAGGCCTGCCCCATGCACTCTTTGCATAAGCTCTGTGAGAGAATCGAAGGTACCAGAGAACGTGGCCTTGGCATGAGAGGAGTTTGCTTTGGCATCTTGACACACTGAAGTCCCCACTGTCATTGAATAGTTCTTTGTTTCGCCGTGAACAAGAACCCCCCAGAGCGTTTCTCAAGCCTAGTCAAACTCTACTGTGCTATCAGTCGCTTCTGCACACTGGCCTTTCTCCCTTTTCTTCTGAAGGCAAATTCAAGCCAAGAGCTTGTGTTTCCCACAGTTCTTATGACCGGTTATATATGTGCACAGTGGGAACCAAGCAAACATTTGCTGAGTGAGGGGAGAGACACAAACTCTCTAAAGAATGTTCATTATTTCCTTTTGTTCTCTCTCTCACTTGGTGATAGATTCCTTTATTCTGAAAGTTGAGAACTGTAGCAAAACTTGCTTGGGTTTTAAGATCCTTGGAAGAGTTAAGATATGGAAGGGTATCATGAGGCAAGTTTTTTGTTTTTTAAATCTGAGTTGAGATGCTATCTAGTAACACTGGTCAGTTGCCCTCTGTGGACCTGGCAGGATGTGCTGGGGGTACAGACATTTGACATACACGGTGCCTCCAGAAACCTTTCATTCTAGAGGAGAAGACAGGCACATGAGCGAAGACTTGCAGTTTGGGATGGTGGGTGAGGCAATGGATGGAAACAGGGCAAACTCCACAGTCAGGTGGATGGAGTCACTGTGGATTCTCGTGAGTTCTATCCCACAGGCACCAAGCAAGCATGTGTGACAGTGTAGATTTTCTGACTATCCATACTCTAGGATCTAAAACTATTCCAAGCTGATATTCAGGTCTTGAAGTTTAAAAAGGTGATTTTTAAAGCATGCTTATTACTTAAAGTGTGTGTGTGTGTGTTGTGTGTTGTGTGTGTGTTTTGTGTGTGTGTTGTGTGTGGTATGTGTGTTGTGTGAGTGTGTTTTGTGTGTGTGTGTTGGGTGTGTGTGTGTGTTGTGTGTGTGTGTGTGTGTGTGTGTGTGTTGTGTGTGTGTGTGTGTGTGTTTGTTTTGTGTGTGTGTTTTGTGTGTGTGTTGTGTGTGTGTGTGTTGTGTGTGTGTGTTGTGTTTTTGTTGTTGTGTGTTTTGTTTTGTGTGTTTGTGTTTGTTGTGTTTTTTGGTGTGTTTGTGTGTGTGTGTTTGTGTGTGGTGTGTGTTTGTGTGTTGTGTGTGTGTGTTGTGTGTGTGTGTTGTGTGTGTGTGTTGTGTGTGTTGTGTGTGTGTGTGTGTGTTGTGTGTGTGTATGTGTTGTGTGTGTGTGTGTGTGTGTGTGTGTGTGTGTGTGTGTGTGTGTGTGTGTGTGTGTGTGTGTGTGTGTGTGTGTGTGTGTGTGTGTGTGTGTGTGTGTGTATGTGTGTGTGTGTGTGTGTGTGTGTGTGTGTGTGTGTGTTGTGTGTGTGTGTTTGTGGGGCTGGTGAAGGGAGCATTATAATCTACATGGAAGGTGATTTGTAGGATTAGTTAACTGTACAGAGGGAGAGAGAGATCCCGTCCACTTATTTATTCATAAGATATTCTGGCTGAATCCAAGAAAGTCCTCAGTGTACACAAACCAAACTCCCCCCACCCCCAAATAAACAATTAAAACAGAAAAACATTTTCATTCCGGAAAGATGGAATAACCATATTCAGATACAAATAAAATAAAACAAAATAAAACACATTATAAAAGTAATCGCCAACAATCTGGACCTACTAATTCCAAGTGTTTAGCAGCAACCGCTTATTTGGAAGTCCATGCTAGGCAGATCAGCTCCCAAACTTGTCAAAACTCCATGTATAAGAAAAAGGCCAAACTTCTGAGGTAACTGAGGAAGCCATTTTCAAGCCAGTGCCTAGGTGGTTCACATACCTTGCGGATGACCAACAGCTCTCTGATTGCCCTTAAGATCCTGTCCACAAGAAGGAAATCATGGCTGGTACTGGAAACCTTCCTGTCTTAGCCAGTGTCCCATTGCTCTGAACACCATGAGCACAGCAGCTCTTACAAGAGAAAGCACTTAATTGGGGCTGGCTTACCGTTTAGTCCGTTATCATCATGGCGGGGAACATGGTGGGAACATGCAGGCACAGGAGGAGTAGCTGAGGGCTGTATCCTGATCCAAGGGCAGAAAAAAAGAGACACTGGACCTGACATGGGGTTTTTTCCTTTTTCCTTTTTATGAGACAGGGTCTCTATGTAGTCCTGGCTGTCCTGGAACTCACTATGTAAACCAGACTGGCTTCTAACTCACAGAGATCCTCCTGCCGCCACCTCCTGAGCTCTGGGATTAAAAGTATGCCCCACCATGTCTGGCTACATCCTGGTAAATGCAAACCTAATTTACTGACCAGCAGAGATCGGTAGCGTAAGAGTTAGAACCCGCATGGGAAAAATTCATGTATTACATTTGAAACGTCTTTGACTGTTTGGCTTTACAGAACGGCCATAGAGTTTTCTTAGTCGCTAGCACTTACACTTTCTGTAGCACAGCCCAGTGCTCAGAACAGGAAGTGAACATCGACATTAAGTCATCCAAATAAAAGCCTTCATTGATCTTCGCCAGCTTTTTTTTTTTTTTTTTTTAATACATCCAGGATCCAATTCTGGCTTAATCAATTCTGATCCAGTTCTGATGCTTTGCTTTGTTATTCCACAGTCTGCATGCAGCATGGAAGCTTCTTCTCTATTCACACAGGGATGAGAATCAATACGATAAAATCCCATCTGTGAACCAATATGATAAAATCCCATCTGAGAAGCTATATGATAAAATCCCATCTGAGAATCATGATAAAATCTCATCTGAGGACTAATATGATAATGTCATCTGAGAGCCTCCTCAGGGGCCTCTGTAATACATAAGAAGCCATGCTTGTGAGTGCTTCTTACCATCTAAATGGATTTCAGCATTCTCTCTGTGACTCTCTACAGAATCTTGCACATGCTTCAGAGAGAAAGAAGGGGATGAGAAGTTACTGTCCTTGTCCCTGTCCCTGCCTCATAGTCAATTTCAACAGGAGCGGTTGTAGCCAAGCCTGTGTAAGCCAGCTCTGCACGAATCCTTGTAGTCATGAAACAAATTCTAGCCAGGCTAACTGCAGAGATCTGGGTAATTTCCAAGAGTAACTAAAATGTAGAGACCGAGGAGGTGGCTAGGTGGGTGGAGAGTAAACAGGGTAAGCGTGAGGACCCACATTTAGCACACTTACAAAGGGTAGGCACGGTGGCAGGAGCCTGCTAGCTCATCGCTGGGGTGGAAGGAGCAGAGACTGATGTGTCTTGTGTCTTAGGGGGTAGATAGCAAGACAGTCGAACTGAAACTGAAATGACATTCCAAACTAAGGTGGAAGAGAGAGAGAAAAGACACCCAACATCAACCTCTGTCTTCCCCAGCGCTTGCACAGGAGAACACCGCCCTCATCCCCCCGCCAAAATCCACCCACGCACACGGCTAAGACTCGCACAGATTCCTTTGCTTCAGTTAGCTGACACTTTGTGTTTTCCTTAGAAATGCAGTTAGAAAACCCAACAGTAGGCTTATAAAACCTGGCAGTGCTTGTATTTAAACTCTGCCATACCGAATTAAGTCCTAAGGACGTATTGTTAGTCAGCGACTCTGTCTTAATCATCGTAAGTAAAAGTAACGGAAGCATGGGAAATACTAACATCATGGCTTGCCAACTCAGACTATATTACCACAGCCTGAGAGGGAGAAGCTTGCAACGCCATCTTTTCATTTTAAAGTTATATTTATTTAGTTGCAATGTCTAGTGGTATGGGGTTTCTAGTGTGCTATAGCACATATGTGGAGGTCAAACGACAACTTGTACGGGTTACTTCTCACTTCCTACCATTTGGTTTCTGGGGTTCAAACCTGGCAGCAGGCACCAACATCTTGCTCAGTACCAAATCATCTTTGAAAACTGCTAGTCCATCTAAAATCTTACTATATGTTATACATAGCCAGATGGCTTCTTTATAATCCAAGTACAGTGGCAATGCTTACAGTGACAGGTAACCTGTATTTTTACAGTGGATGCTCGCTTGATCATTGCAACTATGAATTATTAAACTTTCATAGAAACCTCTTTATGGAGTCGATTCTCCAAGGGCTTAATGTAAACTATGTTTGCGTGTGTGGAATATTTGCTGGAATTTATGGTCTAGCACACATGGAGAGAGAGGTACACTACACAGCACAGAGATGGCTGAGGTGACAAGATTTGAAGCTGACGTGGGCTACAAAATGAGACTGTCTGACCAATGGCAATGACAATGAAAGAACGGTGGAAAGATTTATACATATCTCAATTCAGAGAAGTAAAGTACTTCATGGAATAATTGTCCTAAATGAAGTTTTATTCTATTTAAATGAAAGCCCAGGGTGGGGGTGGGGGATCACCTGTTTCAGTAGTTCCATATTTCAATGTTACTGTTAATTTATGTTTATGATAGTTAGCTGGGCAGTTGTGGCAAAGCCTTGACTTTCTTTCCCAACTTTCCAACTAACACAGGCCCCGGGCTGCCATGGGAGTTCGCTTGGGAGTTCTCACAGTGGTTGGTTTGCAAGTTTACTGAGTGGAAGCTGGCCTCGCCTGGTAGCCTTAGGGGTTCTTTGTAGCCATTCTCCATCTAAGTCTACCATGGGATGCGCTGGTTTAGGTGTCGTGGTTTGCCACCAGGTTTTTCTTCTTTCCACTGCCATGCTGCAGGGTCCTCTTCTTGAGAAGACTGAAGTTAGGAGCCAGCTGGGGTGGGAGGAGGATAATGGCCGACGTGCGCTTATGCCTCTGCAGCCAGCCACTACCTCATGCATCCCCTATCTTTTAGGTCTCTACCCGCCTCGAGCCAAGCTGGTAATCCAGAGGCATCTCTCTTCGCTGACGGATAATGAGCAAGCTGACATCTTTGAACGGGTTCAGGTAACACTATCCACGGACCTCCTATAATAAACATCAGGAGTGACATTGAATCCAGTCACTGGATTCTTATTTTCATTCCATTGCCTGTGATCTCCTGTGATGTGCTAGCCTTACAGGGCTAGCAGTATGGGAAAGTGGCCTTTCTATATATCCTCTGGACGTATAAATCTAGCTGAGGCTACACCAAGAGCAGAGAGTCTGGCTTGCCCTACTCGGCTCTCCCCTCATGTTTGCAACAGAAAATGAAGCCCATCAGCGACCAGGAGGAGAATGAACTTGTGATTCTGCACCTGAGGCAGCTCTGTGAAGGCAAGCAGAAGACCCACGTGCACATCGGGGAAGGCCCGGCGGTGAGACCAGACCTCCTCCTTGGTTTATGTCTGTCTGTGCATTCATTCACAAATGTAGTTAAAGGAGCACACGAGGCGTGGGAGAGAACGCTTTCCTTTGGGCTCTCGTCTTTGCTAGGGTGAAAGCCTACTGTGCCTTAGAAAAACCCAGCGTTTATGGAGTTTACGGAAATATTTAGCAGACGTCAGCACACGGAGATAGATAGAATCGTCATAGCTTCAAAATGTAGACTAATTTGGTATTTTGGGGTGGAAAGAAAGGCAGCCATGTATTTCACAATGTACAGTGAATGAATGAATGTTAAAATGACATCGACCTATGATTTTTTTTTTTTGTTTATACATTTTTGCGCCTGTTTTATCCGAATGTTAACTTGGACAGTAGTCCTTCTCGTGCATGCCTGCTTCCGCCGTAAACTGAAGGACGGCATGTCTCAGTCCATAGCTTTGAACAAACCCTCAGCTGCACAGTGATTAACAAACCAAAAACAGCAAACAAACGAACAAACAAACACCACTAGTCCACCCTCAGAAGGTTCTTATGTGCACACCTCCTAAGGACACAGCTCAGTCGTGCTTTTGTATCTCACTGCACCTTTTGCCTTATTTTGGTCTCGAGATATTTGAGACGGAGCCCGGGTTTCCCCCAAGCTCCGAGTCTTCCTGCATCAGCCTCCCCGGAGGCAGAATTAGAAGCTCATATCACCGTGCCTAGCTTTGTAGCCAAAGCTACGCTTCAGTCTTTGGTACATTTTGTGTTTTTTGAGTGTGCATGAGTGCAGAGGTCAGAGGAGAGTGCAGGAGTCAGTGCTCTCCTCCCAGGAATCTCCCCCGAGTCTAACTCGGGTGGTCAGGCATGCACAAACTCTGTCACTAGCTAAGCCCTCTCACCCTCCCCTCCAGAGACGCAGAGGTGATCAGGTGTGGCCCTTTTGGGAGCTCCTGCTGGCCTGAAGCCAACAGCTTAGTCTGCTCTTTCAGTTTTGGTTTTCCCTGACCTTTGTGTGACATTAAATTTGCCTAGGACATGAATTCCCCTAAAACACAGCACCTTTCTTCTTAGCATTGACATCAACACAGTTCACATTCATCTAGTGCTTCGGGGCTTCCTCTCAGGGTTTCCCCTAGCTTCACCTTCTCCTGTCAGCAGAGGACTGTGATGGCATTAAATACACAGAGCACCTAACTGTGGACACCTCATTGATTCATGTCACCGATGATGGAGCTTTATGAATCTGAGAAGTACATGACCACATACAAATAAAAATGGAGGGTTTGTTCTTGTTGTTTCAGATTTATTTATTTTGTCTATATGATTGTTTTGCCCTGCACGTGTGTCTCTCTGTCCATGTGTGGGCATGGGATAAACACAGAGGTCAGAAAAGGCACTGGATCCCCCACAACTGGAGTTAGGAAAGACCGTGATCTCCTGTGGATGTGCTGGAATCAGAACCCAGGTCCTCTGAGAGAACAGCCAATGCTCTTAACCATTGAGCCACCTCTCCAGCCTGGAAAACAGAGTTTAACAGAGGCGTCGTTAGATTGCAGCAGAGGTTACAGAGTTTTGTGCTCCTTGAAACTTACTTTTCCCCATGACGGGGACACAGCACAGACACTTTGGAAAGGGATGGCCGTAGTCACCGAACAGCAGAAAAACTGACATCCTGAGTTTTTAATCTTTGGTAAATGAAGTGGGAAAATGTATATGAAATGGAGACACATTGAAGGAAGGTTTTATTTCTATCTTTTTTTATTACTTACAGTATTAAACTCTCTTATAATGTTCATGTTCACAGTGCAGAATTTAAATTATTACGTCTTAATTTAGCGACTCGGAGACTGCTTGCATTTTTTTTTTAACTGCTTACTCCTGAGCCTTCATTTAAAGCCTCATTGAACCTCAAGTGCGTTGACATTCTAACCTCGCTGGTTCTCTTTTCCTAGATTATTTCAAATAGTACAATCCCAGAGAATTCGACAAGCGGTGGGAGGTTCAAGCTTGATGTTCTGAAAAACAAAGCGAAGAGGTCCTTAACTTCCTCCTTGGAAAATATCTTCTCCAGGGTAAGACCGAACTGGGCTATCTTAGGTAAAAGCATCTGTTTTCTGCTTTATTTATGATTGGCTCACCGAAGATTTGTCAAGGGGCACTGTGGAGATAATTTTAATTTGGTTAGCACTGCAATAACATAATCTTGTAATCCCTGTATTGAGAATCAGAGGCAAGACTGGAGCGGGCAGCTAACCTGGGCTACATAATATCACTGTGCCTTAGAAATCTCATAAAACAAGTTTCCTTCTAAGGGTCTAGTTTGGTCTCTGACCTCTGAACTCTGAAGTCAGGACACAGAGATTTCTTGTTAGTGATATGTGTGTGCAGAAATGGGTAATTGAATCCTGATGTGCTATTCTTTAAGAACGTTTGATGTTTTGATATTTCATAATGTATTTTAAAGTGTTGCCTTTGTCCATGATTAGAGACTGACACAAGATGTTAAGAACGGTATGAAGAGGGGTTGGGGATTTAGCTCAGTGGTAGAGCGCTTGCCTAGCAAGCGCAAGGCCCTGGGTTCGGTCCCCAGCTCTGGAAAAAAAAAAAAAAAGAACGGTATGAAGTAATGGAAAAATTATGTATCCGATTTAAGACTTTTATACGTTTCATTTGAGTGATAGCAAAACGTTTCCCCTTGCACTTGGGTTTCCTCTTTCTGAATCATAAAGTTTTAGGCCTGGGATGCCATGTTCCAGGTGTGAATGTTGCCTTTGTGGTCCAAAGGCCAGCAGACAGGAGACGGGGTCCAGCAGAAGAGGGTGCCTGGTGTAACTAGTGAAGGAAGGTGTAGTCTGTGAAGGGAAGTCTAGCTGAGTATTTGAGGAGGAGGGGATGAGCAGGCATTCACAGAGAAAGGTGCCTAATGCAGGGAGCGAGAGTCTGAACAGGCTGAGGGTGCTAATTACAGTTGGGGTGCAGTGGCCACAGAGCGGTGAAGAGAGTGAGAGACCACATGCAGCAGAATGGGCTCAGTCAGAGGATGGTTATATGTACGGCTATACTAATGTTTATGGCATCCAGGGGGAAGGAAATTGCAAAGAACAGGGTGGGAAGCCAGAAGGAACTCTTTTGTTGGATTTAACTTGGATTTATGTGCACGAGATTGATATCTGACTTCTGGAGTTTGGTTTCTACATGGCCAATAGCGCTGCACCACGTTCATGGCTGTCCTTGGTTGCATGCTGCCTCTGACTTGCCTTGACTAACTTGGCCATACCGCTAGTGCCGACTCCTGACACATCCTCCATTTTCTGGTCCTTGGCGATTCTGAGTTCAGTGCTGTTTCGAGAGCCGTCCCTCAGCTTATGTTTGCTGACATGTTCCCTTAGTAGGCTCAGGCATGGCCTCTGTGTCTGTTGTACCCCAGAGGCCACACTGTGGACATCGTGTCAGGTGGCAAGGATCCCAGCCTTCTCATGCCGGGCAGAAGCTAGACTACCTGTTGCTGTGATGGGGTCGTGGACTATCTCATCCAAAACTTGTGGGGAAATGTAAGCTCTATGAGGAGAGAATAGGAGGGGCAATCTTGCTGAGGTGATCATCTTGTTCATACGGCTAGTTGATTGATGTACTAATAGGTTAGCTCTAACGTGGGGCCGCTGTCTCAGCCAGCTTGGTCAGGTCTGTTATGCTTCCCTTCTCACCATGTGATGCCCGCATCACTTCCCCACTTTGCCAGCAGGAAGGTCAGGGCTGGACCTGCCCTCCTGACCTTGAACTCGAGTGGTGAGCTAAAAGCAAACTTTGCTTTATTAGTTCCTTGCCTTGTGGTGGGATGCCATTAACAACCAGAAAGCAGAAGAAGATGCAAGGAGTGGAGTTCTTTTGTTCCACTTCAGTGTGTTCTGGGCATTGGGCAGTGGTGTGCCCGTTGCCTGGGGGGTCGGTGAGGAGTGAATGAACTGATATACGGACAGTGCTTAGAGTACTGCTCAACCTGGCTGCTGTTACTGTGAAACAGTGCTGTATGTGTCATTTAGCAATGTGTTCTAACTATCAGATGACTCTGTATGTATGTATGTATGTATGTATGTATGTATGTTTACCTATTTATCTACCGATCTATCATATATTATCTATCTATCATCTATCTATTATATATCTATCATCTATCTATCTATCTACCTACCTACATATATTAATCTATCATCTATCTATTATCTATCTATCATCTATTTATCTATCTATTATCTACCAATCTATCACTATCATCTATCTATTATCGTCCATCTATCTATCGTCTATCTATCTATCTCTCTATCTATCTATCTATCTATCTATCTATCTATCTATCATCTATCTATCAACTTACCTATCTATCTATCTATCCATCTATCTATCTATCTATCTATCTATCTTCTATCTACCTACCTATCATCTATCTATCATCTATCTATCTATCATCTATCTATCTATCTATCTATCTATCTATCTATCTATCTTATCTATCCATCCATCCATCACCTGTCTGTCTCTCCATCCATTCTAGGCCATTCAAGTAGCATTTTGGGGGGGGGTTATTAGCATAAGGAGCTCACCATTACAATGAGGACCTCTATTGTAAATGTTTTACTGAGTCATGCCCCTAAGGAAGATGGATGGCAGCACACTCCAAGTCAACATTATGTCCCTCTCAGGTCATGTGCCACTGTGAAAGCATGAATTAAATGACACCAGACATGGTGCGCTTGCCCTGTAAGGGGGTGAGTACATGCTAACAACTGACCAGGGCTCCCCACAGTGAATGTGCTTAATACCTTAGGAGCCCACTCTAAACTCACAGTCCGTAAACTATCTTGTTATGCTAAGATATATTTAAATGTGCACACTTAGGATCTCCTGAGAAAAGTCAGAACTCAGTTTAAAAGAATTGCCATAGGAAGTCTGGGGTTTAGAAGTCAGTGGGGCTTCTTCATTAGGGTGGGTATATATTCATATCCCACTGTGTCCGGCTAATGTTGCTCATGTGTGCATGGGTGTAGGGTTTTCCGGCGGAGCATAGGTAATCCTCTCCTTTCCTTTATAAACAGAACTTACAGAAGTAAGCAGTGAAGAGGATTGAGCCCCTCTGCCAGTCTCTTTGGTCATGATCATACGCTAGCATCTTTAATTTTATTTTATTACTTGTTCACTTTACATCCTGCTCACTGCCCCCCCCGCCCCAGCCACCCCCCCATGCCTTCTCCCAATCTCCCTCCCCATCTCCTCTGAGCAGGTGGCAATGCCTAGGCATCTCTCCCAACCCCCCAATACTTTAAGTCTCTGCTAGGTTAGGCACTTCCTCTTCCACTGAAGTCAGACAAGGAAGCCCAGGTAGAGCATATCCCATGTTCAGGATAACCCCATTCCAGTTGTTCAGGATCCATATGAAGGTCAGGTTGCACATCTGCTACATATGTGCAGAGAGACCCAGGTCCAGCCCCTGTATGTTCTGTGGATGGTGGTTCAGACTCTGAGAGCCCCAAGGGTCCATGTTACTTGACCCTGTTGGTCTTCCTGTGGGGTTCCTATCCCCTTCAGGGCCCACAATCCTACCTCCTTCTCTTCCATGAGGGTCCCTACGCTCCATCCGCTGTTTGGCTGTGGGTGCCTACATCTGTCTGAGTCAGCTGCTGGGTGGAGCCTCTCAGCGGACAACATGCTCCTGTCTGCAAGCATAGCAGAGATGAGGTGGTTGAGTGGTTAAGGTAATGGACTACTAGTATCTTTTCAGAAGCAGAACCCGGAGCTCATTGTATAGAATATGTAGAAGTGGGACCCAGAGCTCAGCATACCAAAATACATAGGAAGTGGGACCGAGGCCGCTGGCCTAGATGCTTACAGGTGATTCTGATGTCCAGTAGGAGATTTGCAGCTTACCTCACCATTGTGAATCTTCGTGGTCGGGGACAGCATTTATTCTTAATGTGTGGACATGCATGAGTGGCTTTTCCATCATCTAGGACAGTGGTTCTCAAGCTTCCTAATGCCGCAGCCCTTTTATACAGTTCCCAGGTTGTAGTGACCTCCCCAACCACGAAACTATTTTGTTTCTAATGTCAGGAGTCATAGTGGAAAGATCTACTATGCCACCTTAAAGGGGCTTCAACCCACAGGTTGAAAACTGCTGGTTTAGGGCCCCGTGTGTCGTACAGAATCCTAGCCTAAACTCAGAGCTGCTTCACCAGGAAATCACGTCCAATAGTGTGGGCTTTAGCAACGCCCCAATTCGCACTGACACCACCTCAGGCTTAGGAACCGCTGCGCCTGCCACGTGTGATACTTGAAGCTCTGTCATCTCAGGTAGGGGATTGGTGTTTGTCAAAATGTCAGCTGTAGGAACGCAACACAGTATGTGGTAAGCATAGCTGGTGAGGGGCCTGCAAGCGAGACCTGGCTCTGGCAGCGTTCACGACTATGAAGCTGGGCAGTTTCATTTTCATCCAACTGTAGTTTCTCTGTTTATAAACTGTCCATTGCTGTACCGAGTTGCTTTATAGATTAGCATCATGAAAGGGCCACACTGGAGGTCTGACCTCAGTATGCACTGTAGGCTGGAAATCTGTTGTTTGCAGAAAAACAGAAGGGCTGCCCTTGCTCTCAGTTTAGACCGTGGTACTCTCTGCACAGCCCTTACCAGACTGACTTTGAAGTGTCTCTTCTGCATGCCTTGAATTGCTGTAATGGCTCTCGGCAAGGACAAGGCTGAACTATTTTGGTCTCAGTGAATACGGTAGCTTTTGTGTCCTGGAGTGATGCCAAATGCTATAAATGTTGTGGCCTAACAAGGTCTTCACATGTAACAGAAAGCTGGCCACTGCAACTGTCTGGTAGAAGTCTGACAGATCTGAAGGGGTTTGCGTTCCACACGACTTACCATTTTCCTGCTTTGGGTTACAAGGTATTAAGTTCAGTGCAGCCCGGGTGCAGCTCACATTTGCTTCCCAAAGTGAGATGTACTTGTTTATGAGATGGGATTCCTGCTGTCATTTCCTAGAAGCTAAGGTCATGAACACTGAAACGTGGGCCCAAGGAGAATGACTGGCACGGGAGTCACCCAATCGTCATGTGGTAGAACTGAGAAAGCCGCATGTTTAGGGATTAAAGGCAGAACCTTGTGTTCTGGTTGCTTGTTGCTGTTTTTGGGGTTCCTATATACTCACCGGTTTAAAATGTGATTTAGTTTTAATCCTTTTCTGCTCTTTAGAGCAGTGTCCACTGTATTCCCGAGTCTGTTGGTACTTTTAAAGCATTTTTTCCCCTTTATTTTACATAAAAACCAATAACACAGGTATGGATAAAACACCATAAGAATCAAAACACATGGCTTCAATTCTTTTTCTCTTGGAAATGGTTTGTGATATGGGGTGGGTTGGCATAGAAGCCACGGCTAAAAGTAGCAGGCATTGGCTTTACTGATTGTCTTTCAGACAAACACTACTGCAAAAGTTGATTAGCTGTAAGTATATCTCCTAACTAGATGCCTGCTTGCTATAATGCACATTTAAAAGGCTTAAAGAGCACTGAGGGACTCTAGGTTGTTTCAGGACACCTGATGTAAGGTGAATTCCCTGTTGTAATTCCACCTTCCATAGAGCCCGACCACAGGGGGCAGCACTGAGTAGGGGCTCAAAGCCATAGGTTTTTCTTTTCTCCTTCTCCCCCTCCCTCCCCTCCCCCTCCCCGTCCTCCTCCCCTTCCTTTTCATCCTCCTTCTTCTTTTAGATTAGATCATCATTTTTATTCATACTTATTATTTTGCTGTTCAGAATTAAACAATTTCTTTTTTACATATTCACTATATCCGGCTCACTGCCTCCCTCCCTGTCACCCTGTCACAAGTCACAATCCTCCCCCTTCCCTGCCCCCACCTGCTCATGCTCTAGATTGTTTTTCCTATGTTTTCTTGGCTGCCTGTCCTTTGCTAGCTAGGAAGTTGCCTTGGCTGCAATAATCTATCAGAATCGCCATGTAGTGTGAAACGCTCACCACCATGTGGCTCGTGGCTGTGCCTTTTATTGTTGATATTGTTGCTATTCTATGAGGAGCTGATGGGGATCTAAAACTGTAATTAATACAGTGATCAGGAATAAGAGTAATTTACTTTGTAAAGCAAGGTAGGCTACCACGAGTCTGAAACAATTGACTAAGGGTAAGGAAGAGCTCTCAGAACTCTCGGTAGCAGTTGCAAAGGAAAAGTTCAGTAGACGGCTAGAAAAGGAAATCATCTGGAAAACAGAACACAAGCCCTCAACGGGAACGCAGGACAGTGTAAAACTTCAAGGGATTTGTTCTGGGAGCTCCACCAAAGGACAGAGCTCCCAAAGGACACAAATAATTAAAGAAAACATGTTAGAGCAAACGAATAGGGCTTTCTAGATCTAATAGGCTTAGAAAACACACACTAGCGCAACTGGCTACAACTCGGACTGGGGCATGTTGTCATGAAATTTCGGAGTGAAAGGGGAAACAGTGCCATATACACAGAAGCTATAGACTGGGAAAGCTATAGACTTTTGAACAAAGGGTGCTGAGCAAGGGTAAGGGAGGACGAAGGAAACTTCTCAAACATCCAAGGGAACTGTTAATGAAATGGAGGCAAAGAATAGGGACCTTTGCAGCTATGTAAATCAAGACAAATACCATCCCAGTCTCCCCTTTCTCAGAAAGTACCTGGTGAATGTGTACCCCCAAAATGAGGAAGAACACCGAAAAAGAGGAAGACAGGACTCTAATGCCAGGGGGTTCGGAGGAAATTTTTAGTTTGATGGTGAAGAAGCTACCGGGAAGCTCTATAGATTGAGTTCAGGTCAGGGCAGGAGGACAAAGGTCTCAAGATACTGAGGTCAAAGATGATTGGTGGGTGGGTCATGTGATGTTTGACCTTACGATGATCCGTTGGAGAACTTCGTGATTGCCGAATAAGACCTCATTATACAAGACGCAATCTGATGAAATTGTGGTGGTTACGTAGCTAGCCACAGACAGTACTTACAAAGGCAGGGCAAGAAAAGCAGAAAGCACAGATTTAACTGGTGCTGAAACAACATTAGGGAAGGAGGGATAGAGGGGGGGGGGGGTGAGAGAGCGAATGTGTGTTTTTTAAAAAAAAAAAAGCAAGAATACTTATTTCGTCTTCCAGATCATGTTTGAACCAGAAAGGCTAAGGAACGATACAATGATTTATCAGTATAAATCAGAGGTTCTCAGTAGGGGTTGGGGGCTTACCACCCCTTTTGGGGAGTCACATGTCAGATAAGACTTGCTTTTGAGGTGCCCAGTTCAAAGTGTGAGAGAAGAAGGTGATAGTAAAAACTTTGCCTTGGAAGAGGGGCTAACAAAATTTGAGTTTTAGAACATTGTACATGTATTACTTCGATTAAGGGTTAAAGTAAGATTTAATTCCTTGCACCTCCAAATTAAACACACACACACACACACACACAGACACAGACACACACACACACACATAGACACACACACACACTCACTCACTCACACACACTATTTATTAGAATATATGAGGGCAGATTTAAAAACAGTAAATACTGTGGAATGTTGTGTATCTCTGCAGAGGTGCGCGTCCATACCTGACTTGCGTTTGTGGTCACTCCCTTTAGAACCTCTCCGTGTCTTTAGTATGTCTCCTCCTCATTCCTTGTGTTTGATGCGCTTCTCAACCCACTCTTGTGTTTTCCTCCCTTTATTTGGATTAGCTTTTTATTTTTGCATGTAACATGAGAGGGACAGATAGCCATCTGCTACGGTATGTTTTTTAGATTGTGTTGCGATGTCTACCAAGAGCGTGACATTGACTGACACCTAAGATTGTAAAGTGAGTTGATTTATTGGCATTGGCAAGTATTAGGTAATAATGAATGAAGCAAAACTAATAAATTTTAGGAGGCCTCTTTGGGAGTACGAAGGACAGAACTCTGGTTCCTGTACAGGCTTGGCCAGTACTCTTGATTTTGACAAAAGACTTGTTCAGGCTGGTCTTGAACTTGTTCTGAAGTTCATGCTGGTTCAAATGTGGTCTGTAATCCTCCTGCCTCAGCCTCCCAAGGACTGTGATTACATTATTTCTCTCTCTCTCTGTCTCTCTGTCTCTCTGTCTCTGTCTCTCTGTCTCTGTCTCTCTGTCTCTCTCTCTCTCTCTCTTTTACATATTTATTACATGCCTGTAGTGTGAATTGTGATGTCTGTAATACATTGTAAGGAAAGTATGTGTCGCTTGCATGGTGTCTTAATGCCCTGTCCTCATCTGCGCTTGTCTGTGTGAGGGAAGACTTATCTGAACTCACTGATCTTGTGGATGAGAAGCCTTTAGGGCCGACACGGGAATAACCCCCAAAGCTTGATGCATCTTTGTTGTTGGTCCAGCAGCTGAGGAAGAGCAATGGCAGTTTGGAAGAGTTGCGTGTACCGTGTTCTAGTGGCTGTCAAACCGAGGGGTTAACTTATGCTTAGGTGCAGTGAAATCTATGAATTGCCTTCTGTACTCTTCCCGTAGAACTGCAAGGTGCAGCCGCCATGATTCTATCTATGCTCTTCACACAGGGAGCTAACAGAATGAGAGGGCGGCTCGGAAGTGTGGACAGCTTCGAACGGTCCAACAGTCTTGCTTCAGAGAAGGTATCTGGCATAGCTCTCTGGTTTACCAAACACTGCTGTTTGCTAGCCAAAGCCATGGTGAAACATGCATGCCTAATTATTTTATGATGAGGTGTTTTTTGTCTTTGGATAAATAAATATCAGATGCTCTGTTGTTTTAAACGGGAAGATTCTGAGTATAAACGGTTTATTTTTTATCCAGCTAAGCTCCCTCCTCTTGGAACACAGTCTGCCCTTCATTGGCTAACTCTGGACCTTTGTTTTGCACTACAGACAATTTGTATATAGTATTTGAGCAACTGTTGATTTAAAGTCAAACAAACTGAACTGTCCAATTATCACCCCACAAACACACACACACACACACACAGACCAACACAGCACACATACAGACACACACAACAACACACACACAAGACACATATACACAGAAGACACACAAGGCACAAAGACACATATACACAGAAGACACACACAGACACAGATACATTCACAGACACACATACACATACACATGTATACACAGACACAACATGCAGACACAGACAAAGGGCATACACACAGACATACAAGTCACAAACACATACACAAGGCACAGACACAGACACATAGGTCATAAATCCAGACACACATGTAAGGCACACACACAGATATACAAGACACAGACACAAACACACACAGAAGGCACATACAGACACACAACACATGAAGATACATGTACACATAGAAGCACAGACACAGACACACAGACACACACAAGACACATACAGACACATAATGCACAAAGACACATATATACACAGAACACACACAAACATATACTCAGACACACAGACACACAATACACACACAAGATACAAAGACACATACATAGACACACATACACATACATACAGATACACATAAGACACACACAGACACACAATACACAAAGACACATATATACACAATACACACATAGACACATACAGAGACACACAGACATACAACACAGACACAAGACACACACAGACACACAAGACAAACAGACACACAAGGCACACACACAGACACACATGCACACACACATACACACATGTGCGTGCACATGAGTCCCCTAACTTGTTGTTATTCTTTTCCCATGTTACTTCTTTTCCTCTGTTTTGCTTTTCCTTCTATTTCAGCTGCAACATCATCCTCTCTCTCACAGACAGCCCTATTGTGGGTTTCCTGTTTCCTGTTTTCTGCAGCACGCAACTTGGGGCACTATCACTCTGCGTTGTCCTAGGAAAATATTATCTCTCTTTTTTTTAAATTAAACTTTTGCTGGCACCAGAGACCTGGTTGGTACGCGTCTGTTATCCGTAGCCCAGCTCATCAAGGCAGACGATTTCGCTGTGGTGCCCATTTAAGTAGCATACCTGACTGGATTGAGAGATTTATGCTGTCTCTTCACCGGATGGGAGACGCATTCCAGAGGGCTCCCTTTGGTTCATTTCCTGTTTTTCATGCCTTTTCAAAGAAATTTACCACAGGGATCATGCCACTGGACAGAAATATCCAGAGTGGAGGAAGATAATTCATGGGCTTTAATTTATTTTTCCAAAAGCTTTGCCCTGAGCCCCGGGCACTGAGGCGCTGTGATACTGTTTTGACATTACTGGAAACTTGCAGAGCCGTAGGTCACAGAGGTTAGGAGATCCCTGAACGAGACTCCGCCCCCTTTCAGTCATGGCCTCTCTTCATCTCTCTGGCAACAATGGGAAGGGTACAGTAGCCCTGGCATTTTGCCACAGCCCCCAGGGGGAAGAGCACCTTTTCTTCTCCGCCTTCTTGCTTTCCTGACCATCTTTTCAAACGCTCCGTGACACCTGCTTATCCGCAGCAGTGGGTTGTGGTGAAACACATTAGTCTTCACCCGGGTTGAGTAAAAAGAAAAACAAAACAGTTTTGTCATGAGTCAGGAAGACAGGTCTCCTTTCGCTGCTCAGCCCTGAGCGTCTGGTGTCTGTAGCGAGCCTCTGGGGGCAGACACCTTCCCGGTTTCTGTTGTAGGACTTTTCACCAGGGGGCTCTCCTCCTGGGACACCGCCAGCCTCTCCACTGTCCTCCGCCTGGCACACCTTCCCCGAGGAGGATTCTGACTCTCCGCAGTTTCGAAGACGGGCCCACACGTTCAGCCACCCACCTTCAAGTTCAAGGAGGAAGCTGAACTTGCAAGATGGGAAGGCCCACGGACTGCGGTCCCCTCTACTGAGGCAGAACTCCAGTGAGCAATGCAGGTAGGTCCTGGCCCGTTCCCCAGGATGGGACGGCAAAGTTTATTGTCATTCTGTTAGGGTCACTTTGGAGTCGGTGTGGATTGTCGTTTATGCTTTAAGCAGACGTGAGGGTTCAGATGGAGCAGAAAAGAAAGGAAGATGGGTGAGCTTAATATACCCCGAGAAAGTCCTAACATGTCAAAGCGAAGCTTTTTTTTTCTTTTTTTTTCCCAGAAAAAAAAATAGAGAAAACATGGCAAGCAATTGTTTTTCTTTAAAAACAAAACAAAACAAAACAAAACAAAACAAAACAAAAACCCAAAAAACAAAACGGAGTAGCACATATTACATCCTGTCTCTTCAATGCTGGCGCTGAGGGAGTCAAGCAGCACCAATGTCGAACCTAGAGCTTCTTGTCAGCCTGCAGTCACATACTAGGCTGAGGCATATGTCCAAGTTCCCTTCACATGGGAGATAACATTTGGCTGTTTTTACTACATAGTAAATTAAAGCTAAGTATGACAATTACTACACATTTTATCATTTTATCTAAAACTGTATCTATGAAGGATACACACACACACACACACACACACACACACAGACATGTATATTTTTAACAAAAATTATTTGCTCTCAGGTAAGCTCAGATTCATGTCTTGAAGCCATTTCGCCCCCTCTTTTCTCCCCATGTCTTTCACGTAGACAGCTGGGTTGACTACCCATGTTAGAGACATAAATAAAACCATCTGAAAATGTCCTATAAAAAGACCAAGTTCACTTGTTATCAGATTTACTTTCCTGTTGTTTCATGTTTTGGTCTCCCGATCCGGCTTTCATTGCTGTTTTCTGATTGATTTGAATTCTAAACACCAAGCAGATTATAAAACACACAGGCCACTAAAATAAAGAAAATCAAAGCAATGAACTGTCTTCAGATCCTGTGTGTGTGTGTGTGTGTGTGTAAAGGAGATTAAGTGTTCATAAGCAAATTGAGTTTTACCTGACAATAAATTGCTTTACCCCAAGAGCAAACTATTGTCAAGAATAAAAGGGGCCCAACATTTCGAAAGACAAATGATGTCTTTTCCAATTCTTCCCTGAGTTTCCCATATGTTGTATTATTTACGTTGAAATAATTTCAGTCATCGTCAGTAATAAAAAGGTACCATTTCATGTTATTTAAATGCACTCTGCACTGAAAACACCTTGTTTATTAACAGAGTCATGTGGGATACTTAGGGCTTTGGATTAACAGTACCTCAGGTCTACGAAGGAAATAGCACGAACATAGTGATGGGTAAGCCAGAGATAATATGTACGGAGACTGACATCTGTCAAACACGCTATTCACCAGTATGTAGAAGGGGTTTGTATCTTCAGAATACTTAATCTCTGTATTGTTCATCATCAGTTTATCCTCAGGAAACTGTTTTCCTGTAACAGTTTGTGTTTTCCTACTCTGACCCTTGAAGTCTCTTTTGCAATGTAAACGTTGTTAAGAAAGACAACTTGTGTAAGGGCGGAGCTTCACCTTAGCCACTGAGCAGAGGGCTGCATGCTCTTCTCTGTAAGTTCTGTGCAAGCTCCAGTTCGCTGCCCTTCAAGGAAGGAGTAAATTAATAGCAAGAACCCATTTCTGTGCTTTTTCTTAGTACGTGACAATTTCGCTGAAGTGTAGATTTTTAAGAGAAATCTGCTGTGTTTTCTGTACTCAGTGTTCTCCCGTCAGCCCGGCGCATGTGCAAGGAGAGTAATTCTTCCTCCAGCCTTCCAAGCCTTCACACCTCCTTCTCTGCCCCTTCCTTCACTGCTTCCTCTTTCCTGAAAAGCTTTTACCAGAGTTCAGGTAGACTGTCCCCACAGTATGAAAATGAAATCAGGTGAGACCGGTATGCTGTCTGACAAGCACCATTTGCTCCGGTGATGCATTGACAATGTTACTAAAAAAACTTGACCGGTTAATTTTAGAGGGAAACTTGTACATCCGTGTGTTTGTCCTAACGTGCTTCTAATGTGTTGACTTCAATTCCAATTAATCTTACTAAGAAAACGTGCAGTTATGAAGCTTTTTGAAGATGTGATTACGTATCTCTGAATGAGGTTTTGATCTATGAAATGCCTTTCTTTGCCACCATTCCAGAATCTAAACTTCACGTTGTTGGAAACAACAACATCATGTTGTCATCATGTAGTAAGAAAGCTTTTCACGGCCTTGCTTCTATATTTTTAGCCTTTGGGTATATTCTTGGCAGCCCAAAGCCACTGACTAAAGCAGCTTGCTAACAGGGTGGGTGCAATATTTCTTTATTTGTAAGTATGTGGCATGCCTTTTGATTTTTTTTTTAATGACCAGGTTTACATTTGTTGCATGCTATGCAATGGGCCCAGGAGAATGTCAGTGGGTGCTCTCGGAACACGAGAGAGATCTGAGCCTTGTAGCTCTTCTTTCTGCTTTGCCCTAGAAGAGTTACGTAACTCTCACAGCATACACTTTCCATAAAACTAGAGACAGTGGTCTTTAGGGAACTGCCTCTTTGTGAGTTGAGATTATAGTGTTCTATAGATGCTAAGTGGGCTGTTGTCAGTTCACAGGATATGATAGGATTCCTCTAAGGGATTGCTGTTGACTTAACAATCCCAACTCCTTCCTATTTTTGTGTCTAGCTTGATTCATTCCTTTTTTAATACTGTCTAGTATTCTGTTTAATTGAGCACGGTTTATCTGCTTCCCTATTGATGGACATGTGGACTGTTTCCAGTTGTTTCACCGTTGGCAACCCTCATAGTCAAGTAGAGAATCGTTTACTGTCAGCCAGCATGTGTGCCACTGATACCTTCTTGAATATTCTTTTGTTTTCTTTTCTTGTAGAGGTAAGAACATCTGAAAGCTAGCACAGAAGTAGACAGGCCTCATTAAATGCTCAGATTTCATACATCCCAGAGTTATTTCTGAACGCTCTTTGTCCATATGTGCCCACTCATTCATGCTGGGTTAGCATGAATAAGAACGTGAAATTTCCTTTCAAATAAGTGCAATGTGCTCAAACAGAATTTCTGGTGACCTAAGGCCAATAAAATGAAGAGCTTTCATGGGGGAACACTGTGGGGAAAGTTTCTAAAGAAGCTTGCTGTGAAACAGCACACTCTGCTGTGGACTAGGCTGTGAGTTTAGAGAACCAAGAGTTTCCACAATCAAGGTATCGCTAACACTGTCCTCTCACAGAGGACATCGTTCAGTAAGACCAGATAAGCATATAGGGAGAACCCCATCTTTCTTCCTTAGTGAGGGAAGAGCCTTTCCCCGTATGACAGTTAGAAATGGTCATCCAGAAGCTGAAGGGTCGGCAGAGACTGGACGTGAATCATAGGCTGTTTCAGAGGTTGTCATTAATACACAGAGGTTACTTCTGTTGTTTACTGTGAGGTTGTTCATCTGTCTTCAGGGATTCATGCTTATTTGTGTTTTGTTTTTCATGATTGTTTCCCATAGCCCTCCATTCCTCATGCTAATGGGAAGGTGCTGAAGCCAGAAGGTGGAGATTATTTATATGTACACACACACACCCACACCCACACCCACACCCACACCCACACACACACACACACACACACACACACACACACACACACACACACAAGTTTGGGGTTGGAAAATTCCACTGTTAAGTGGCTTTGCCATTTGCAGTGTTGCCTTTGAAGGTATAGAAATGTCCTCGATGTTCAGAACATTGAAGATTGTCCTTTTAGATGTTTTTTTCAATCGTGACAGATTCTAAAAGTTAGAGACTAGGTCCCCCACCCCCCCAACTCTTAATTTAATAGCACAGGGTCAGCAGGCCTGACTCTAGATGACCCAAAACCATTTTCACCGGAAAGCACGCCAACTCTAAGCACACAACTCAGTAGGTCACTAAGGAGAGAGCACCATCATGTCACCACTACCCTGGTCATGAGTGGAAGGGCACCAGATGTCTGGTGGCAACTCCCATTTCCCCCATCATTGATTCCCTCTGACCTCACAGAGCAGATCTGGGTTTTGCTGCTTGAGAATGCTCGACAAATGGGATGATGGAGCATCCTTTTATTTCCACCTCTGGATTCTTTTGACATTGCTTCGTGAGATTCATTCCTGGCTGTAGGCAGCTGCAGTATGTTTAGTTCTATTGCTATACTATGTCACATTCTATCTAATATATCACAACCCATCCGTCTGTGCTCTTATGCGTGGACAGGTGGCTGTAGGGTTTTGTAGAGTGCCATTGCGACAGTCATTGTGTATATTTTCAGCTGTAATGCACATGTATCATTAACGGGTGTCTCCAGAATAAAAGTATTGGACAACATGTGTGTTCTTAGGTTTGTCTAAGCAGCTTGGACATAAGTACACCACTTACAATCTTGAGGAGCATATATATCTTTCTATTTTGGAAGAATATCAAATTTATAGAAAATTACAAAATATTATAGGAGTTCCTTTAATCCTTTATCTTGACTAATTTTAAACATTTTGCTGCATCTGCTGTCCACGTTTGCAAAGCTCTGTCCATGCGCACATGCATGTGTGCATTCTTCAATCTAGTCTATGTGTGAGCAGATTATACTGCATCCTTTGTTCTTAGTGCACTACGATGTCTTTCCCAAGAAACGATGACATTTAAGAGAACGATTTTAACTCAGTGGCTTCTGAACTCTCTATCTCTCATTATCACTTTTTATAGAGAGAACATCATGTACGTACAATTACGATGATTTCTCCAACTATTCATAATGACGAGGGAAGGAGGTATATAACATTATCAGCTATCATTTCCCTGTCACCTGGGTACCTAGTATCTTATTAGTAGCATAAATGAACGTCTAAATATTCCTAGTCGCGTAGGGAATAGGACAGAGCTCCGATATAGGCTAGCGACAGTGTTACTTTTTAGAACAGGACCACTGTTCTGAATTACTAATTCATGTTAGGGTACTGAGGAAAAGAAGCCAAGGTCTTTTGAATGTCACAGTTTTCTGGCTGATAGAGTCATTTGCACAGATTTGAAATTCCAGCAGAAAAGGAATGCATGCATTTTTATGATTAATACCTCAGTTCAAATTAATTTTTGAGAGGTCACATCATTTCTCTTGGTAGCGGAGTCATAACTGTGTCTGATGATTCATGTTTCTTTTATAATGTATATTCACCTAATATGGCATTTCCATTCCAGCAACACACTTCTGTGCTGGGGAGGGGTTGCTTTACAAGTTTTAAGCTTATGTTTAAGAAATTATTTATATTGAAGTTTGTTGGGAAAGTAAATGGTTATTTTCCAGGCGATACTCTTTGCTTCTATATTTTTTTTTAGTGAGAAAGAATAAGATGTTGCTGATAAAGTGTGGTATAGTTTTTGTTTTATAACTCACACATATTCATTGATTGATATGATTATTTACTATGGTTCACTGCTGAATTAACTTGCCTGGGACTTACTGATGACTGCTGGGATGCCTTTTAAAGTCTTGGTTTGGGGAAGCTATCTCTCTTGTGCTAATGCCGCTCCTGTTTCCCTGTTGCTAGACAGGACACGGCTTCAG
>NC_046165.1:23138429-23258429 GCF_011064425.1 Rattus rattus
ACAGCTGTTCCTGACTGTACCCTACCCACCACTTTGCCTGGCACATATTTATGCCACAAATCACAAAAGGAAGTGGCTTCCAGTCATATGGAAACTAAGGGAATATATGTTTATAATGTGCCTGATTATTTTAAAAGATATACATGTACATATAGTATACCATGCTAAGGTATTTTTATTTCATCCTTTTATTGAAATAAGCATATATGTATCACTTCCTCTGTTGAAGGGCATCTGGGTTCTTTCCAGCTTCTGGCTATTATAAATAAGGCTGCTATGAACATAGTGGAGCACGTGTCTTTTTTATATGTTGGAGCATCTATTGGGTATATGCCCAAGAGAGGTATAGCTGGGTCCTCAGGTAGTGCAATGTCCAATTTTCTGAGGAACCTCCAGACTGATTTCCAGAGTGGTTGTACCAGTCTGCAGTCCCACCAACAGTGGAGGAGTGTTCCTCTTTCTCCACATCCTCGCCAGCATCTGCTGTCACCTGAGTTTTTGATCTTAGCCATTTTGACTTGTGTGAGGTGGAATCTCAGGGTTGTTTTGATTTGCATTTCCCTGATGACTAAGGACCTTGAACATTTCTTTAGGTGCTTCTTAGCCATTCGATATTCCTCAGTTGAGAATTCTTTGTTTAGCTCTGTACTCCATTTTTAATAGGGTTATTTGGTTCTCTGGAGTCTAACTTCTTCAGTTCTTTGTATATATTGGATATTATCCCTCTGTCAGATGTAGGATTGGTAAAGATCTTTTCCCAATCTGTTGGTTGCCATTTTGTCCTATTCACGGTGTCCTTTGCCTTACAGAAGCTTTGCACTTTTATGAGGTCTCATTTGTTGATTCTTGATCTTAGAGCATAAGCCATTGGTGTTCTGTTCAGGAAATTTTCCACTGTTCCCATGTGTTGGAGGATGTGGTACATCTACACAATGGAATACTAAAAACAATGACTTCATGAAATTCTTAGGCAAGTGGATGGAACTAGAAAATATGATCCCGAGTGAGGTAACCCAATCACAAAAGAACACACATGGTACGTACTCACTGATAACTGGATATTAGCCCCAAAGCTTGGAATACCCAAGATACAGTTCACAGATGCTCAAAAAGAAGGATGATCAAAGTGTGGATGCTTCAGTCCTTCTTAGAAGGGAGAACAAAATACTCACAGGAGGAAATACGGAGAGCAGAGCCCGAAGAAAGGCCATCCAGAGTCTGACCCACCTGGGGATCCAGCCCATATACAGCCACCAAACCCAGACAGTATTGCGGAAGCCAAGAAGTGCTTGCTGATAGGAGCCTGATATAGCTGTCTCATGAGAGGGTCAGCCAGAGCATGACAAATACAGAGGCGGATGCTCAAAGCCAACCATTGAACTGAGAACAGGGTCCTCAATGGAGGAGTTAGAGAAAGGACTGAAGGATCTGAAGGGGTTTGCAACCCCATAGGAAGAACAACAATATCAACCAACCAGACCCTGCCAGATCTCGCAGGGGCTAAACCACCATCCCAAGTGTACACTGGGATGAAGCAGTGGCTCCAGCTGCATATGCATATGTAGCAGAGGATGGCCTTGTAGGGCATCAATGGGAGGAGAAGCCCTTGGTCCTATGAAGACTTAATGCCTCAGTGTAGGGGAATGCAGGGCGAGGGAGGATGGGATAGGGGGGTTTTGAAGGGGAACCAGGAGAGGGGATAATATTTGAAATATAAGTAAAGAAAATATCCAACAAGAGGAAAGAAAAAGCAAACAACAAAAAAAGCATATATATTTTGAATCTCATGTATCACAAAGGAAAGTAGTAAGACATTTACCTAGGTGTATCACGTACGGAGCTTTGAAGGAGCCATGCAATGGTCATTGACATTTCTCTGGACCGTGGGCTGCCTGACTCTGAGTTCAGGCTGTATTCCCAGTTGTCAGGAAATGAACAGGTTATTTAGCCTTTTCCTAGGTAGGGTGTCTCCCTAGCAATGGGCGGTCATAACACCCACCCGCTGTGGCTACTGTAAGGAGGAAACAGGTCACGCTCGGGACGGTTCAGAACAGTGCACGGTATGTGGTGTGTGTTCTGTCTTTCCCGGTGTCACCACTGCTGTAGCAGACACCACAAGCAGTTTAGTTTTGACGTTATGCTTGTCCTGAGTCTTAACTTGAAGGAAGTTAAAGTGAAAACTGATGTAGTTAAAGTAAAAAACAAGAGAAAGTTTAAAAAGACAGAACTAGAAGTTGTGCCTCGTGTCCACACTACATTTTACCCTGTACTCCAAGTGAGGAGATAGGGAAATCGGTGTACAGTGTTTCATGCAGCCTCAATTCCTTAAGTGACCGCTTTCACTGTGCATACTTCTGACCACATGCTGCCCTGGCAGTGAGCTGCTGTATTTGTCCATGCTCAGTGCCTGGTGAAGCCTTTACCTAGGGGCTGCCTTCTTTTTTTTTTTTTTATTTTTAATCATGTAAAAATTTTTTTATTATTATTAACTTGAGTATTTCTTATTTACATTTCGAGTGTTATTCCCTTTCCCGGTTTCCGGGCCAACATCCCCCTAACACCTTCCCCTCCCCTTCTTTAGGGGTGTTCCCCTCCCCATCCTCCCCCCATTGCCGCCCTCCCCCCAACAATCTAGTTCACTGGGGGTTCAGTATTAGCAGGACCCAGGGCTTCCCCTTCCACTGGTGCTCTTACTAGGATATTCATTGCTACCTATGAGGTCAGAGTCCAGGGTCAGTCCATGTATAGTCTTTAGGTAGTGGCTTAGTCCCTGGAAGCTCTGGTTGCTTGGCATTGTTGTACATATGGGGTCTCGAGCCCTTCAAGCTCTTCCAGTTCTTTCTCTGATTCCTTCAACGGGGTCCTATTCTCAGTTCAGTGGTTTGCTGCTGACATTCGCCTCTGTATTTGCTGTATTCTGGCTGTGTCTCTCAGGAGCGATCTACACTTCTGCACTTCTTTGCTTCATCCATCTTGTCTAATTGGGTGGCTGTATATATATGGGCCACATGTGGGGCAGGCTCTGAATGGGTGTTCCTTCAGTCTCTGTTTTAATCTTTGCCTCTCTCTTCCCTGCCAAGGGTATTCTTGTTCCCCTTTTAAAGAAGGAGTGAAGCATTCACATTTTGATCATCCGTCTTGAGTTTCATTTGTTCTAGGCATCTAGGGTAATTCAGGCATTTGGGCTAATAGCCACTTATCAATGAGTGCATACCATGTATGTCTTTCTGTGATTGGGTAAGCTCACTCAAGATGATATTTTCCAGTTCCAACCATTTGCCTACAAATTTCATAAACTCGTTGTTTTTGATAGCTGAGTAATATTCCATTGTGTAGATGTACCACATTTTCTGTATCCATTCCTCTGTTGAAGGGCATCTGGGTTCTTTCCAGCTTCTGGCTATTATAAATAAGGCTGCTATGAACATAGTGGAGCACGTGTCTTTTTTTATATGTTGGGGCATCTTTTGGGTATATGCCCAAGAGAGGTATAGCTGGATCCTCAGGCAGTTTAATGTCCAATTTTCTGAGGAACCTCCAGACTGATTTCCAGAATGGTTGTACCAGTCTGCAATCCCACCAACAATGGAGGAGTGTTCCTCTTTCTCCACATCCTCGCCAGCATTTGCTGTCACCTGAGTTTTTGATCTTAGCCATTCTCACTGGTGTGAGGTGAAATCTCAGGGTTGTTTTGATTTGCATTTCCCTGATGACTAAAGATGTTGAACATTTCTTTAGGTGTTTCTCAGCCATTCGGCATTCCTCAGCTGTGAATTCTTTGTTTAGCTCTGAACCCCATTTTTAATAGGGTTATTTGTCTCCCCTCTTGGTCTAACTTTTGAGTTCTTTGTATATTTTGGATATAAGGCCTCTATCTGTTGTAGGATTGGTAAAGATCTTTTCCCAATCTGTTGGTTGCCGTTTGTCCTAACCACAGTGTCCTTTGCCTTACAGAAGCTTTGCAGTTTTATGAGATCCCATTTGTTCGATTCTTGATCTTAGAGCATAAGCCATTGGTGTTTTGTTCAGAAATTTTTTTCCAGTTAGGGGCTGCCTTCTAATTGCATTTCATTTCCTGTCCTGTTAAGTGAGGTAGGGTAGGTTTCCCCTCATTTCAGCATCCAGGTGCTTCAGCAAAGCGTAGGCTTTATTAGAGTAAAGGGTCCGTATTCTACTGTGTGCCCGATCCTTAGTACCCAATTTAGGCACTGGATGTTGGCAGTTAGACATCCACATATGGATGGAAAACATGTCATCTGCCAGTTCATTCACACCAGGGGGGCTTGCAACCAGATGCTGCGAAGTGTGTCTTGGTTGGACAGACACCACAACGCTTTTATAACAGCTAGCGTGAATGTCTCATTGACGGACAATGAAAGTAACTCCAGCAAGGTAGCATTACAGGATGAAGACAGGTAATATACTCTGAGTATTCAGCAGGGCAGATGGAGAACATTTGAAACAAAAGTGCTGATGGGAAATACTTGAACTATGTCTCCCTCAAGTTGATATACAGGCGAAGCTTTTTAGTGTCGCAGGGCGTTTTGAACACAGGTCACCAGTGGAGTTTTCAGCTTATATTGAAGGGGATGTGAGTCTATGAGATGTATGAACCAGCTACTTCCTAACATAAGATAGCCTGGCACTTGGAATATGCAAGTTAGCTCGCATCCACGTCCTTTTTCACCCTTAGTTTAGTGAATCCGGAGTAGTACTTCTAAGAAGATAAATCTGGAGTCAAAATAACTGTTCTTGAGGTTGGAGATATAACTCATTTGGTCCAGTGCAGCATTGATGAAACCCTGGAGTTTGATGAGTGGCACCATGTGAACTGAACATAGCAGTATACGCTTGTAACTGCCACATCCAGGAGGTCGAGGCAGGAGGATTAGACGTTGTTCAAGGTCATCCTTGAACATTCAATGCATAAAGACATTGAGGCCAGTCTGGACTACATGAAAGACCATATCAAAGACAAAAACAAAAACAAGCAAAGTTAGGGTGTGGAGAAGGAAGAAAAAGAGGGCAGAAGGAAGGTAAGGACAAGGATGAGGAGCAGGAAGAAGAGGAAGAAGAGGAGGAGAAGGAGAAGGTGAAGGAGAAGGAGAAGAAGAGGAGGAGGAAGAAGGAGAAGAAGAAGGAGAAGGAGGAGAAGAGGAGGAGAAGGAGGAGAAGAGGAGGAGGAGGAGAAGAAGAAGGAGGAGAAGGTCTTTATCATTCTCCCAGATCCAAGACTATGAAACTTCAGAGAGTATAACATCCTACCATCAGCAGCTCTCATGGTCCCATGGTCGTCTAACTGTAGAGTTGGTCTCAAAAGTAACTTTGAGTCACACTGACCTCCATTTGAACATAGCCTAGCAAATGCAGAAGTGGCCTTAGGGGAAAAAAAAAAAAAGAAAGTCTTAGCATAGAACGGAAGTTCTAAATGTGAGTTTCTCAGAGCTCCAAGGTACAGTGATGGTACACTCCTCCCTGCTCTCACCCAAAGGTTAGAAATCTTAGATCAGTTCCTTTATCAGTGTTGGGTGATCTCAGTTCATCCTTCTCTGATGGGAAATCTCATTGCTCAGCAGCCCAGTAAACCAATAAGTCATGCTGCATACAAATCTGGCTAAATGCATTTTTTTTTGAGCTAGAGTCTCACTGTGTAGCTCTTGTTGGCTCAGTACTTACAGAAATCCACCTGCGTCCTTCTTCCTTGTGGTGGAATCAAAGGCGTGCACCACCATACCTGGCTGGCTCACTGTTCAAAACTACTTATATGTAATAACGATAACCTTCAGGTTGTCTATTCTCCCTGTATTTGGGTTATTTTCTCCCATGGTCTGGATATTTGATAGCTATCAATGTTAACAGTCACATAAGGTTGAAGCCATCTTGTATATACCTGGAATGAGCTGTAAGCAAAACTCTCTGAGCATTGGACAAACTGCTTACACGGTTTGGGATAAAAGATCCGTTTTGCTTCCTGGGCAGTGTACAAACTTATCACTTAAACAGCCGTTCCTCGCATGCATAAGGGCAGACACTCCTCAGGTTAGAACCAGGGCTGGTTGCCTTCTAAGGAAGGAGTAGAAACAGCTGACTTTCTGTGACTGGGCTGTATCCTGGGTTGCCGTTTTCCCAAGATGTGTTTGGCTGAGAGGCACGAGGGCTGGTGTCTCCTCTTTCCATGTTGCCTGTGCCTTGCGCTTGCCTGCTGCAGAACTTTGGAATGGCTTGCGCTCCCGCCTCTCTGTGAAGTAAGTTCGTGTCTTCCTTACCAGTTACACATGTGTTGACATTCTGCAGTGATGGAGAAGGGAGGAAGAGGACCTCATCCACCTGCAGCAACGAGTCCCTAAGTGCTGGAGGAACCCCTGTCACTCCTCGCAGAATTTCGTGGAGGCAGCGGATTTTCCTCCGGGTGGCATCTCCTGTGAACAAGTCCCCCTCAGCTATGCAGCAGCAGAAAGGTCTGTGTAGCAATTGAGGGATTCCTCCTCATGAGTATCTTAGGGAGGGAACAGAGTGAGGATGCCTAATGTATAGATATTTAGAGAATATAGGGAATGATGGAAAGCTTCCACTGTGCTCTTAGCACAGTGATCAGCATATCACGTGAGACCACCTAGCTCAGACATGCTTGAAGGGAGGTGTGAGTGAGATTCCTGACTAGGTTGTTCCTCTACAGTGCTAAGAAACTGTGGTCATACTGTGTGCTAGCGTCATACACAAAGTGACAGCAAAGTTGAATGATGAAGAGATGCATAGATCACAGTGGACAGGTCACATAGCAACCCAAAGGGAGCATGTGCAGCTTTCTGTGATCTGTCAGAGCTATCAAAAAGATCGCAGCAAAACCCTAAACAAAATGGCAGGGAAGAAAAGGGCGTGGCAGTATAGAGGGCAGGCTTCATACGTCTACGCAAGAGCCGGAAAAGGATGGGGAGAACCAGGGAAGGAAAGAATTCCATAGTGCTTATTTGAGAGCTTGACAGATTCCTCTCCAAAAGTTCAGTAAAGGGATGTGATCTATGAGTTACATTTGAATAATGGAACAGAGCAAGCTCCACGAACACGGGTAAAGAATTTGCAGCCATAGGGAAAATTAGTCCATTTGAGAGCACATAGGAAACACTCACACAAATTAGTTATATACATGGCCCAATTTATGTTAGAAAGCGTCACACAATTGTGACCATATGCATTTTATTTTCTAATCACAGTGGGAAGGCGGGGAGGTAGTTGAGGGGTGATGGGAGTGGAGAAAGATGGGGGACCCTGGCTGTGGCATAGTTTAGTGCTACAGTATTTCCAACACCCATGAGATCCCCAGTTCTATCCTGGGCACTTCAGGAAAATGAAATTGAAACATTTTATGCATTTGAAAAAACACTTAGTGGAAGAATCTAGAAGGGAGATTATGATCCCTGCTCTGAATTTCAAAATCACATGAGATTTCAAGGGCTTCATAGCCTTGGCTGCATTTATCTAAATCTGAGAAATGAGAAATCAAATGTCCTGAACCGTCAGGAAGCTCAGAACAGTCACCAGTGCACAAACACAGGAGGAGCAGTAGCCTAAGAGCAGAGATCAGTGAATTTACAAACAGAATCGACTGACATTTCTAAAGATCACATTAAATCTGCCTAGGTGGTCCCAGGGCTTTGCACACACACAAAAATTACACTTGTCTTTGGGAGAAACATGTCCTAGGAAAGTTCCAGATTCATGTTGAGAGACAGATTTAGGTCAGAGATTTGGGAGGTACTGAGCAAGAAGGGCATCTGGAGGGGAGACGGAGACCTGGGGTAGGAAAATCAGCTTGGGGTGATTCTGATAGGGTTTTGCATGATGTTCCCAGGGAGCTATAGTGCATTAATCCATCCATCTATGCATCCATGCATCCATGCATCCATGCATCCATCCATCCATCCATCCATCCATCCATCCATCCATCCATCCACTCATTCACCTTACTCTATCTATCTATCTATCTATCTATCTATCTATCTATCTATCTATCTATCTATCTATCTATCTATCTATCATCTATTATCTATCTATAGCTATCTATATCTGTCAATCTATCATCTACCATTTATCTATCTTCCTATTTATCTATACCTATCTATCTACACATATCTATCTATCTATCTATCTATCTATCTATCTATCTATCTATCTATCTATCTATCATCTATCTATGCATCTATCATCTGTCAATCTATTATCTATCTATCTATCTATCTATCTATCTATCTATCTATCTATCTATCGTCTATCAATGGATGTCAGCCATCATTGAAATGCTTTAAGAGATAGTATCATTCTGTTAATAGAAAAATAATTGGCACATTCAGAGAACAGCTGTAGTAGAGGGAGAAACAGCTTGGGGCAAGCCAGTTAAGTAGACAGTGCCTGAATGGAATGGCCCAGCGCTGCTCGGCTGTGGTATTCTGTGGGACTCATCTGGTGGTCAGGGACCTCAGGAGATCACCGACACCTACTCACACAACCCCGTGTTACGCAGGCGGAGAACACGCATTGGTGAATTGCAGAAGTGCCAGCCTCTGGGGAAACACCAGTTTGTTTTGTAGCCACTCGCTCCTATGTCTTTCTGGGTGGAAAGAAGAAGCGGTGACCTGGTGTTTTTGTTTCACCACAAGAGGGAAATCTGGAGGGGGAAATCAGTCTGAATTTACTCAAATCTCTAGTTTCAGTTAACTCTGAGTAACTAGGAAAGCGGGGTGCGAGCACGCTTCCGTGTGGTAGCTTGTGCTGGACAACGCGTGTTCTGCAGGAAAGGCCCCAGTGTGGGGACCACTGAGGGATGCCTCTCACTGTCTTCTTCTCTGCAGATGGGCTAGACCGGACTGAGCTGCTCCCGTTGTCGCCTCTCTCTCCCACCATGGAGGAAGAGCCTCTCGTTATATTCTTGTCTGGTGACGAGGACACAGAAAAAGTTGAAGAGAAGAAGAAATCGAAGGAGATAAAGAGTCTGTGGAAGAAAGCTATACACCAGCAAATCCTGTTGCTTCGAATGGAGAAGGAAAACCAGAAACTGGAAGGTTAGCTATTCAAGCAGGGCTCCGTACCATGCACTCATTCTTGGGGGATTGATACTCTATTTGAATATTGGTCGGTTCTCATGACTTCTAATTTTCTTGTGTGTTATGACTTGAGAAATATGGGTTTAACAAATTTCCCTTTTTAAAAACAGAGTTGAAGTATCAGTAACCTTATGAGTAGCGTAGAATGTAGATTCCCGATATCCTTGTTCTCATCTCACTAGGATGTTTTTACTGGTATTTACTAGAAATTTTAACCCCATTCTGCATTACTTAAGAAAAACTTTGGAACACGAAAAAAGCAAAACCTTTTCATTTTTTTTGAATGCAATCTGTCAACTTCAAGGGATATTTGTTCATTCTGAAGAGAAATATGCCCATTTCAAGCAGATTTGTTTGTATTTTATCCACTTTAACTGCTGTCAATTAAATATAACTGAGTCAAAGTTCCTGGGCTTTATTACAGTTTTATAAATTTCCTATTTAAAATCATTGTCACGTCACTAAACTTACAATCCAGTATTCCTAGGGGCTGGGCTGTTAACAGCAATTGCTTGCAACGTTGATGTATACTAAATGCTCAGAATGCATTTCTCAGCCCCTTGAAAGAGTGATGGGATTTGTCTAGTTTCAAAGGACCCGCTCACGAAGAGATCTCATGGAGTATTCAAATCCAAAACATATACAAATACCATTATTTTGGGCAAATTGCTTTACCTAGAAGGCTTGTTTTTCCATCTGTGAAATGCACGATTAGCTTAAGCGGGCTCCCAACTTCTCAGATTTCTGGCAACTGTACAAACAGCCCTTTCTCTCCCACTTGCATTTATTGTGTTGTCTTCTGAAAGACAGTTTTAAAAATGTAGGTGTTCCCATCCTGAGTTCATTTTCTACCACAGCATCCTTGCCACTGTACCTCAGTGCGGTGCAGTTACGAATTTGTTTTCTTATTTTTAACATCACTTAGTGTGTGAAGACGTTGTTTATTCTCGCTGCTCTTTCCTTATCAGAGTGAGGAACTAAGTCTTATCTGTAAAATGAAAAGCGCAGTTAGCTATTACCGATGTAGGTTTAAGAGTTTGTGCTGTGTGACCCACGGTAGACCCCGTGGAGCTTTCAAAGACTCTGCTAGGACTCTGAAATCCACACTTTTAGCAATTGGTTTCATCTTCAATATCCTCAACATGAAGAAGTTTTAGAATCATTGGTATTGGATGGCCTTGCCTTATAAGATGTTTAGCTTCGTCTTAGATCTACAGATCGGTTAGTGGCTGGTGCCAGGGACACGAGGAACTTCAATGTGTTGGCATGCAAGTGGAACAGATTCTAGAGTACAGGGCTACCCATGATAACTCACACATTTTTTTGAGTATGTTGCAGTAGTTCTCAACTGTATGTATTAGCATGAGACGGTGGAGTGATTTAATATTAATGATCACATGTCCATTCAGAGCTCAGCTACGCATTTAATTTGTGCAGGGAAGACAGACATGATGTTGATAATTCTTTCTCAAAAGGCCTTAATCAACTCCATGCTTGCTTCGGAGCTTAAGCACAAAGGATAACCTTCTAGACTGACAGCAGTCATTTCTCAAAGTCTCCTTGTAGCTAAACAGTTGGGAGAGGATAGAAGTTCATTGTTTTTACCATTTCGTCCTCAGGGCCTGCTGGCTAGCTTTTAGCAGGCTCTCCAGATGATTCGGAATGCACAGTGACAGAGAAGGCTGTAGGAAAAACAGCTAAGGAAATATGCTTAGATCCCCATGAAGCATGCTGTTAGTAACGATGTGGCTGGGTTGTGCCCATCAGCTTTGGAGAACCTCCATCTTTGAAAGAATTGGGTTATTGTGTCAGATATAACACCCAGCGAGTACGGAGAAGCAACCAGAACTGCATCAGGGAGCCCCCTAGTGGAGTCCAGGAGGAATGTTTTCGTAGTTGACTTTTGGGTATGTCCAGATTTCTAAATAGGAATCTTTACTGCCCTGCTTGAAGAATAAGTCTGTCTTAAGGTGTTTTACTTTTGGGGGACTGTGTTAAGTAAAGAGTAACATTCGTCCTGCTACTGTTTTTGTGCTGTCGAGGACTTTGGATAATTAACCAAGATTTGTGTTGCAGAAGGTAAGCTGGTCAGGGAAGAGCCCAGAGTCGGAGGGAGCGGGGACACTCAGGTTTCCATGAGGGGAGATGAGGAAGGAGGAAACTGGCACTCCTGTGCCTCTGTGGCTTCTCTTCTGGAGTCAGTTGTTTACACAGAGATGGGTCAAGACGGTGGGCGCTTTTGTGGCCGTTCCCTTTAAGGGGTCTGGGCTTGAGTTTTCAATCACCAAATCAGAGAGAATCCTGTATCGTTTGAAACCTGGAATGGATGTCGACTTTAATAAAATGATTGGTTTTTTTTAAGATTAGTAAGAATAGAGGCTCGGGCGCATAGCTCAGTATAGAGCATGTGCTTAGCCTGCCGAGGACATCAAACAAAGAGAATGATATAAAAAATGAATATGGGACCACATAGTCTTGTGTTAAGGAGAGGGTGAATAACTTTACAGATAGCAGCAGGGATGGAGCAGACTAATGCTAATGCGTGAGATGCTGTCTCCATGTATCCACCCCCCTCCCCACCTACTATGGAGGTCAGTGACTATAGAATGGCAACTTTTGAAAAACTGACTCTCTTCTTGCATCTTGTAGGTCTCTGGATCAAATTCACGGTGGGTGGCAAGTGTCTTGACACGTAGAGCCACCTCTTTAACTCCAGTTCGTTTTTTTATACTTAGCAAAATCACCTTGTATGAGTTAGTAAAAAGTTCCTAGTTATTGTTCTTTTCTCATAGAAATGACTCAACATTATAAAACCACCTATATTTTCCTCAAAAAATGTCAGAAGGTTTTTTTTTATAAGTATTGGTATTTTGGCTGCATATGTATCTGTGCATGCAGTGCTGACATAGGCTATAACAGGGCATCTGATTCTCTGCAGCTAGAATGGTGGAATCTTTTAGCTAGCATGTGCTTGCTGGTCCTTGGGTTCAGAACACAGGTCCTCCTAATTACTAAGCCATATCTCCAGCCCCCTTTCTCACAACTTTACGTTTGCTCCCCAGAGTAGATGTCAGTGGCTGATTTTTAAAAGTAATTGGGTATAACTTAATGATGTACACGATGTTTACAGTGCTGAATTTTAACAGCAGGTTGGCCTTGATTGATTTTTTTCCCCCCTCTTTTCCTGTTTTCTGTTCAAGCGAGAAGAGATGAACTCCAGTCTAGAAAAGTTAAGTTAGACTATGAAGAAGTTGGTACGTGTCAGAAGGAGGTCTTGATAGCATGGGACAAGAAGTTGTTAAATTGCAGAACTAAGATCAGATGCGACATGGAAGATATCCACACGTCCCTTAAAGAAGGTACTCGCCATTTCCGAAGAAAATCTGTGGAGACGTTTCTGTTTTGTGAAGTGAAAACGTAACATTGTTCTGTAGCTTGTTTATTTTATTTATTGGTTATTTTGCTTCTTTACATTCAAATGTTATTCCCCTTCCCGGTTTCCCCTCCGAATGTTATCCCCATTCTATCCCCTCCCCTTGCCTCCATGAGGGTGCTCCCCCACCCACCCATTCCCCACCCCACTGCCCTAGCCTTCACAGGACTAAGGGCCTCTCCTCCCATTGATGCCAGACAAGGCCATCCTCTGCGACATATGCACTGGAGTCATAGGTCCCTCCATGTGTAGTCTTTGGTTGGTGGTCTAGTCCTTGGGAGGTCTGGGTGGTCTGGTTGGTTGATATTGTTGTTTTTCCTGTGAGGTTGCAAACCCCTTCAGCTCCTTTAGTCCTTCCCCTAACTCCTCCATTGGGGTCCCTATGTTCAGTCTGATGGTTGGCTGCAGGCATCCACATTTGTACTTGTCAGACTCTGGCAGAGCCTCTCAGAGGACAGCCATATTAGGCTCCTGTCAGCAAGCCCTTCTTGGTATCAGGAATAGTGACTGGGTTTGGTGACTGCATATGGGATGGATTCCCAGGTGCGGCGGTCTCTGGATGGCCTTTCCTTCAGTCTCTGCTCCACACTTTGTCCCTGTATTTCCTTTAGACAGGAGCAATTCTGGATTATAATTTTGTGAAGGGTGGGTGACCCCATCCCTCAACCAGGGGCTGTGCCTAACCTCTGGATATGGTCTCTACAGGTTCTCTCTGCCCTCTGTTGTAAGTTGTTTATAAAGAAGGGAAAGTACAATGCTGTGTAGATGGGTGGGTCTATTTCTAATTATAGCTTGCTAATAGATGGATAGAGATCGATGATGCTGTCCCCATGACGACCGCAGAGTTCATTCTGTTATTCCCACTTACCTCAATTTGTCTGATGCTTGGCGTTCTTGCGTACTGCAGAAGCGAATCGTGCCTTAGTATTGCCGTCATTCAATTGGAAATATTCATTTACACATAGTAGTGGCAAAGTGACTATACGTGAGAAATTGCTAACATATGTTCCTGTTAGGACACCGGAGACCATGACAGACAGCAAGGAGCATTGTGGTGGTTTTTCAAATGTGGCTCATCTCCTGCGACTTTAATGGCTTCATTCCCAATGACTTTGCATCTTTTGGATTGTAGGGGTCCCTAAAAGTCGGCGAGGGGAAATTTGGCAATTTCTAGCTTTACAATACCGCCTGAGACACAGATTGCCCAACAAACACCAGCCTCCGGACACCTCCTATAAGGAACTTCTGAAGCAGCTCACGGCTCAGCAGCACGCCATCCTCGTGGATTTGGGTATGTCTGTCCAGTGGGTTATCGTTTACAAAAGTAAAGGCAGCTTACCATTGGATGGTTTATTGGCTGGTTGGCGTTGGTGAAGAGGGTCTGTTGGCGTTTGCTGAGTTGCTGACTGTGTTGGCTGGGTAAGCTGACCTCATATTTTGATTGAAAAGAAGAGTGAGTGGAATATTCATTCACCCCAAAACTATCCCTCTGAAATGGGAATCTCTATGAAGGTCAGATTATGGGTGCTCTCAGCTACTGAGTTTTGAACAGTTGACTTTTGCCTGCCTCTCTCTCTCTCTCTCTCTCTCTCTCTCTCTCTCTCTCTCTCTCTCTCTCTCTCTCTGTGTGTGTGCGTGTGTGTGTGTGTGTGTGCGTGTGTGTGTGTGTGTGTGTGTGTGTGTGTGTGTGTGTGTGTGTGTACTGCTGGAGATAAACGCCAAGGCTTTATGCATGCTGGGTTAGTGCTGCTCCACTCAGTTATCTCCTTAGCTAAGCGACTCTGTCATAATCAGCGCTGCCTTTGAAAGCGGTCAAAAGGATATAGAAATATTTAACAGAGGCATTCGAAGACCTTCAGACATCTCTGAATCTTTATCAATCAAAAGGAACTCAGTAGCCATCCAAGAAGGGACTCAGGTGTGGCCACCTAGATAACAGCAGATCAGAGAGCAGGTAACCCTGTAGAAGGGACGGCTGGGCTGATCGTGTTCTGTACGAGGAGGAGAGGCCGCTTTCCAGAACCGTCAAGGAAGAGAAGGAATCCAGTAAGTGCTTAAGCTGTAGAAAGGGCTAATGCGTCCCTACAGGTTGGGTAACAAGTTAGCTGTGTCAGTGCTGTGCGGATAGATGGATACTTCTAATCTCCGGAAGAATTTCTGGCGCTCTCTCAAATACCGAGTTTAACACAAAAAGTAAAGTCAGTATGATTTAATTTTATTTTACTATTTGAGATAAGGTATTGGCCAGCCTCAAATTCGATATGTAGTCAAGCATTACCTTGAACTGAACTTTCCCATCTCCCCGATGCTGCCATTATAGATTTCTAGCACTCTGCCAGGTTTCTATAGGGCTAGAGATGGAAGCTAGGCTTTGTGCATGCTGGGCCAGCACTCTGCTAACTGAGATACATCCCCATCCCCCAAGCAGTGTAATTTCAAAAATCATTTTTCCTTCTGAAGCACACTATTCCATGTGTTTTACTACTCTAATGTATCTACATGGTTCATATTGTTATTTGACCATTTCATCTGTACTCCCGGAAGCTAATCGACATCAGGTGTCCAGATACATTACTTGAGTCCTTGAAGAGTAAACAGGAATACCTTATATTTGGGGTCAGTTTATATTAGGCATATAGAAAAATTACTGGCTAAAAACCAGTTTTTACCTCTGTTCCTTTTTTTGAAAAACAACCTTTCTTGGAGGAGGGCGTCACTCAGTCAATACACGGTTACCATAAAAGAATTAAAATGGAAATGTCCTGGAGAGAGTGGACGCTTGAGTCCTTGTCCTGATTGTGCCTCTGACTGTGGTGTTACCAGGATGCTTTGCTCCGGAGGCCACTCCTCTGTTGAGGACTTGAGTTGGCTCCCTGCAGAGCTGTGAGACTGTGTGATGGGACCTAAGATTGAGGTGTTGCAGCTGGGGTCAGTCTAGCTGTCCCTGAGGACAGGGGAAATGGTGAGGTAAGGCTACAGGGTAGGACTCAGGCAGAATGGAGTCCTGCACCGTGTATATAACTTTTTCTTAGGAATAGATTTAAAGGAGAAATTAGAACATGAATTTTAAAAATTGCTTATTTGCCTCTGAATGCGGCTTAATGTGCTCCTCCAGCCTTTTCTGGTTCTCATTTCTCCTCCTTACTCTGCAGAAATAACCTTATCGGTTCCCGGGGAGGGGGAAGGAAAACGAAAATTACTTGTGAACCTATGTGGTGGAAAACATTTTAACATGTAAACTTTTGCAGCTTCTAGTTGACTGGAGTAATCACCTCCTAAGGAAGCACGCACGTATCCCCTGCATTTTCTGGTGGCTCAGAGAAAGTCCTAAACTAGTGCAAACAGCTTTGGTGAGGAAGATGTCTGTGTTAGTACCGACACCAGCTTTTTAAAGACGCAGGGTTAAGCGTCTACCTGGTTCCTCTTGTTGTTTGACTATTTCATCTGTACTCCTGGAAGCTAATGGACATCGGTGTCCAGATACATTGTTTGTTGATGTATTCATAGTTATTTTCTATCCAGAAACAAATTTTAGGCAGAAGTTTACTTAGAATTATGTTGAAGTTTTACTGTCCTTACATTCCCTGGACATGTATGTTGTATATGTGTGTGTATGCATATATGCGTATATTATATATATAGCTTATATAAAGTCTGCATGGTTTATGGAAAAAGAAATAAAGTTTATCTTAAAAAAGCAGAATTCCTAAGTGATAGAGTGTATGTAAAGCAAAATAAAACAAATAAAAAAAATCCCTCGAGCGTCATACTAACAAAGGAACAAACAAAATGAAAAGGAAATCTGGTCATAGATTACCAGGATTCTGCCTTACATAATGAGGCCTTGCAGAATTTGACTGTGGGCAGATCCTTTGTATGAATTTAGACGTCGCCTCGCTTTAACCTCAGAACAAATCTGAGTTCCGCTCTGTGGTACGTTTTGGATCAGCCATTGAGGGCAGGTTCCTGTCGAATGTTCCTGCTTTGGCGGAAAGCAGTGCTTACTCAGCGTGAAATGGTTGCTTCTGAGTCATGTGTGCAGAAAGGGTGATACTCCATGAGGGAGGAGGTCGAGGGCGAGGGAGAGGACAAGAGACCCCCAGGTGGCAGAGCGCTGGCTCATCCTGAGGTCGGTGAGGTGGGTTCCCCTGTGATTTCTAAGCATGGTTTGTTTGTTTTTTTTTTTCTTTCCCTCCACAGGGAGGACTTTTCCCACCCACCCTTACTTTTCAGTGCAGCTCGGGGCAGGGCAGCTGTCCCTCTTCAACCTGCTGAAGGCCTACTCTCTGTTGGACAAGGAGGTCGGCTACTGTCAGGGGATCAGCTTCGTGGCCGGCGTCCTCCTTCTGCACATGAGTGAGGAGCAAGCCTTTGAAATGCTCAAGTTCCTCATGTACGACCTGGGCTTCCGCAAGCAGTACCGACCGGATATGATGTCACTGCAGGTGAGGCGGTGGCTCCGGGTGGGTCAGGCGTGCAGGAGGCTCTCATTGGAAACCTCAGTACCAGCCGTTTCCGAGCCACGGTTTAGAGTTCAAGAAATTTAGGCCCACTGTCTTAGAACAGATATGTGGGTATCTGTTAGCCATTGTTTGAGTGGAGGATTGGAAAATTTGCAAAATGCCCATGTGCTTAGGAAGGCATACAGAGAGTGCCTACCAAGATATATAACTATAGCAAATCAATTCCTACTTGCCAACTGTATATACATATATTTAATAGGTTAAATAATGTTTTATGTTTTCTGATACTTTATATCAGAGAGGAGAATTGGTATCATTATAAGGAATTAAATAATTCTGCTTTCTAGAAAAACAATTTCTTTGTTATTAGAGTTTCAGGCAATAGAAACTAAGTGTGAACAGTATTTGATATTTGGTCCACAGGCAGAAGGATTTAGTTATATATTTTTAAAAATTGATGTTTTTTTCCATTAAAAATTTGATACAATGTAAGTATAGGTAAATTGTATTCATACATTAATAATCATTTTGATTCAGGGAGCATCACAGGAGAGTCCCAAGTGGTAATCTCTAAACACATGTACATATATGAGCAACATTAAATGGGTTGTGTGTGTGTGTGTGTGTGTATGTATGTAACAATAATGATATCAGAAGAAGCCGTGAATCCAAGCTGGAGGGAAACATGGGACAAGTGAGTGGCTGAAATGATGCAAGTGTTTTCCTGTGCCTGAAATTCTCAAAGAAAGTTATTGCAATGATCATTAGGGTTACTAAAAATACCCTTTCTGATTTTGGAAAAGTAACATTTTCCCCGGCAGCCTTCCTACCAGCTGTGACAGACCCTAGGGATGTTGTAGGAGTGCTGATCTCTCTGCTTCAGACAGTGAAGCGAACACCTTTTCACTGTCTAGAGCAGGAGGGTGTGATCTGTAAGATTTCAAAGATGGCGCCCGCGCCTATGCCAGTGAGCTTGGCTTCCTTGAGAGGAGGCCTGATTGATCACTTCACTCTTGAGTGTGGGCATACAGTTATGCTTTAGTGACTTTAACTGTGAACTAAGGGATGACGCCGCCCTTGCTTCATTATCTCTGCCTCATCATGTTCCGTCTCTGCTGATTTCTGTGTTGGATATATTAACCTTCTATCTCTTCCCTTGTGCAGCCCTTTCTCTCTTCTCTCGTCACCCTTCTTCCATCAGCAGCTTTGCCATGTTCAGTGGACTGCGTTTGGATTTTTTTTTTTTTTTTTTTTTTTGCAAATGGGGCTTTATTATTAAAACTTACTTTGTAGGAACCTTGAATTTTTGCATCTGCCCAAATACACTTCAATGGAGGAAGAATCCCTTCCCCCACGTTTAGAACCCAGGGTGCAGAATTCAAGATCCTTAAACATAATGAAATGGCAAATGTGCGTTTCTTTATCAACGTGCTCTCTCTTTACTCATCCTTACTAATTAAACTTGTTTCTGAACTTGCCGAAATACTAGTCCTTCGGTTGACGAATGCCCACCCTGTCTAGTTTCTGAACTGGGGCTGGCCTAAAGGAAATGTATGATTTCTTGTCTGACACGACTTACTGAGATAACCATCTCATTACAAAGCCTCTTTTTGTGTTTGCCTCCTGCCAAGCTGCTCGTTTTATAACCGTGACTTCCTGTGGCCCTGGTTCCTTCCTTTTACAGTGGTGGAAACTTAGTTTCCGAGATTTCTCTTGCAGATGAGGCTCAGGCGGAATCCGCTGCGTTTGTGTATAGCACTTTGTGAGTCGTTTCCCCTCAGACTGTCTTGTTTTCCATTTCCACTTTGGAAACTGTTCTTGAATTTACGACAGGATTGGTTATTGGCACGCGTTTTTATTAATTCATGTTATTTTTTTTTTAATAAGAAAAGGTTCACATTCTGGGGGAGATGTTGAAAATCTGCTAGGAAACTCACAAACAATTCCTTTCTATAGGAAGAATGATGCTCTTCCCATGTATGTACAGCATACTAAACACATGGTAGAACCCCTTGCTCATGAGACTTAGTCAGATTTACGCTGACAAGAATTTATGAGCTAAATGTAGTGACTTGGATTTGAACACCGTCTTTAAAGTTAACAATGGAAATAAAGATATGTTATTTTACTAAATGTGTGCTGTCAAACGTTAATATATTTTATACACATGCAGACTACTACAGATTTTATTCTTCTTCTCTGTGTGAACTGTAGATTCAGATGTACCAGCTCTCCAGACTCCTTCATGACTACCACCGGGATCTCTACAATCATCTTGAGGAAAATGAGATCAGCCCCAGTCTGTATGCTGCACCCTGGTTTCTCACACTCTTTGCCTCTCAGTTTCCCTTAGGATTTGTAGCCAGAGTTTTTGGTAAGAGACGCCTGTGTTCAAGAGGGATGGTATTATCTAGTCTCTTGAGTTCATTGTCAATGAACTCCCCTTAGAGCTGGCAAAGTTCTAAGTAAAATTCAAATGTGATGGAAATGACTGGGCTCCCATGAAGGTCCCATGTTTATTTGTGTGGAAGACGTAGAAAACACAGTCTTCAAAGGTAGATTAGAGGGAGACTGTAGAATTATCTAAATTTTTATTTTTCTGTTTTTACCTCTTTCTCTCTTCCTCCTCCTCTTCTTCCTTTTCCTCTTCCTCCTCTTCCTCTTCCTCTTCCTCTTCCTCTTCTTCTTCTTTCTCCTTCTCCTCTTCCTCCTCTTCCTCCTCCTCCTCCTCTTTCTTCTTCTTCTTCTTCTTCTTCTTCTTCTTCTTCTTCTTCTTCTTCTTCTTCTTCTTCTTCTTCTTCTTCTTCTTCTTCTTCTTCTTCTTCTTCTTCTTCTTCAATTTATATTCAAAATACAGAGACAGTACCCTGCTGCCATGCTACGACCTCTAATGGCATGCCTATTGTTCACATGCAGCTTTGTTCCTGTCTTATTGCTTACATGGCTACCTTTCAAGCCATTAAAGGAGCCACAGCCAATCCCTAAGATCATGGCTACTAGAAAAATCACTCAGTTTCCGCAGGCACATTCCCGAGTAGCTGTTGGCACTGGGAAAAAGGAGAGGAGGATGGTATGGTTTGTGCTCCTCCTGGGATCATCAGAGTATAATTTAAAAATCAAGACACAGGGGTGAGTGTAGTTAGACACACCTGTAGGTTCAGCACTTTGGGAAACAGACAGTAGCGTTAAGAGTTTGAGCACATGTGAGCTATGTAATAAACCCCCATCTGTCTTAGTTATGATTTCTGTTGCTGTGATGAAACTTCAAGACCAGAGGCACCTTGGGAAGGAAAGGGCTTATTTCAGCTCACAATTTCACACCACACCTTGTCACCAAGGGATGTCATGGCAGGAACTTGAGGCATGAGTAGGTGCAGAGGTAATGGAAAAGCGCTGATTACTGGCTTGCTTCTCATGGCTTCTCGGACCATAATCTCCCTTGGTCCAATGCCAACACTGTGATGGGAGCGAGGTAGCTACTCAATCACTGCTTTCTTCGAACACCCAGGACCACCAGCTTAGGGGTGGCACCATCCACTGTGAGCTGGGCCCTCCCACATGGTTCCATGTACATCATCAGGTATAGGAAAATGTACCACAGACTACTTGCCTACAGGTAATCTTAAGGAGACATTCTCAGTTGAGGTTCTCTCTTCCCCAGTTTGTGTCAAGTTGACATAAAATTGACCACGGAATCTAAAAACAGGAAGGGAAAGAAAGACATCAGCAACTATTGTTCTCTAGAAATGCGTTCAGCGATGTTGACTGGGACCTCTGTTGCCTAGAGAGGGCTCCTACAACTGCTGGGTTCTGCACATCTGTCTAGGACCCATAGCAGAGAACTCAGTATTCATGTACCACTGTGCTGGGTTGAAGCTTTATAATTTTTTGGTCAAATTTTAAATGTTCTTTAATTTTAAGTTATTAGCGTGTTCTTTAAAGTATTAGTATAAAGATCAGAAAAATTAGAGATGACAGCAAATAGGAAAATATTAGGAGACATTTGAGTTAGAAAAATGTTAGGAGACATTTGAACTTTGAGCATATGTGTGTTTTACACATACGAACACCACATTGAAGACTATAGCGTACTTTCTTCGTGGCAGGATATCTGAGGTCCTTAATAAGTAAGAAGAAGAGACGGCTTCCTGTCCTTTTGCTTCAGTCGTATTAAACTTGCTTTTAAAAATACAAACTGGTTTTGACCAGTTTTCTTCTACAACATGTTTTCTAGTTCTGCTGCTGTAACAAAAACATACTTTTAGAACAAAGCGTGTACTCTTTCGAAAAATACACAACTTTGCGAAAATTTTGTCTCTTCTTCCAGATATTATTTTTCTTCAAGGAACTGAAGTTATATTTAAGGTTGCTCTCAGCTTACTGAGCAGCCAAGAGGCACTGATAATGGAGTGTGAAAACTTTGAAAACATTGTTGAATTTCTCAAAAGTACGTTACCCGATATGAACACCACTGAGATGGAAAAAATTATTACCCAGGTATGATGTAAATGATCCAATAAGTACTAAATGTTTTCACATAAAAATGTACTTTGCCTAACATCAAGTTTTCTCAGGGCCTTCTTTTGTTTTTTTATCAGGTACATTTTATTTAGAAACGAGACAGTTATGAAATTTTAGCATTGTAACACTGCCTATCTGCCCATGCGTAGAAAATATGGCGTTAGTGGTTTTTCCAGAAATCCTTTTCATTTAAACCAATGCTAAGACCAGGTTATAACAGGTTCAACTGAAGTAGATGAGGTCAACAGGGTTTTGAGGTGGATATTTCCAAACAGTCACATGCCTATGAGGTGGGATATCACGTGCTGCAGGATGAACTTCTGGAATCTTCCTATGCCTGTGAGGATAATGAATCTCTAGAGAAGCTGGGGAGAGCCAAAGTAAAATGGAGCCCACTAGGTTTTTCAACGTCACTAATTCTTTCAGAATTTATAAGAACGGCTAGGCCTGTGACCCCAGGTACTTGGGAGGCAGGGGCTGTGCAGTCCCAAGTTCAGGGCCACCCTAGTGATGTCACTCAGTGATTGATCATTTATCCAGCAGTACAGAGCCCTGCATTTTCTTCTTAGCACCATAAAGCATAACTGATATTCAGATTAGCATGGACATAATTATCAGTAGTTTCTTATTATTAAAATCTTTGTATTTTGATTTTGGAGATTTGAAATACATATATCCTCTTTAAAAAAGAAAAAAGAAATCCAGGGAGAGGGGAAAAACAATAAACGAAAATAACAAAGTTAAAAGGGGAATTTCCTGACTCCCAGGTTACTAGTAGGATTTGAACTGATTACCTGGAATCTAGTGCTGATCTTGAAAGAGGCTCCCAAAGAATAGCAGGTGAATTATGCATATATCTTAATTATGCATTAAGCTTTTATTAAAAATCTTTCTGCTTCATTAATGCATACAGTCAAAATACTCCTGTGTGACTTTGCTTACTAACCAGCAGAGGTTATCTCCGACACATAATCATTGCTCAACAGCAAATGCTGACGTGGTACTCTACATTTCAGGAGACAGCTATTAGATTATAGTCATCTTGGTGGCAAGATACCCTTGGATGCTCGTTTGTTCCTGTGACTTGGTCTCATTCTCAGGGTGTTTCATTTGCATATAAATACACTCTGTGCTAATGTATTGGAAGTTGAGTCTGTTTCAGTTGTTCTTGTGTGGATAGCCAGGCTTATTTCCCCATCTGGTATGTTTTTAGTGCTTCTATTAGTGCTGGGAAGTAAACGTTAGGTCTACCAGCATATACCCCTTGTATCGAGGTATAGGTACTGAAGGCCAGGCTAACCAACCTGTGGTGTTTCAACAGGTTTTTGAGATGGATATTTCTAAACAGTTACATGCCTATGAGGTAGAATATCACGTGCTGCAGGATGAGCTTCTGGAATCTTCCTATGCCTGTGAGGATACTGAGTCTCTGGAGAAGCTGGAGAGAGCCAACAACCAATTGAAAAGACAGAACATGGACCTCTTAGAAAAACTCCAGGTACAGAAATACCGATGAGAACGCTGATCTGTGTGCTCTCCTGCATGCACGGAATGGCCCCGAATGCTTGTGAAATGAATGCGGGTCCCCCGAAGACCAAGGGCCTGGGTATCTCACTAATTTCCCATGTATGGGGATCTACAAATGTACTTAGGGGCCTAAGCATCACTTGGGAGAGAAAAATGCTCACTCACAAAACAATAGAACCGCATTTCTAAGCAGGATTTGGGCTCATCTTATTGGATGTTATGTAATTCAGATAGGTTTAGCTGGGAAAGAATAATGTGTGAAGAGTTGGGAATATGGTTGTGTGAGCCTGGGCTGGGCTCTGAGGGCTGAGTAGTGAGTGAGGAGAGCCTCTGTTTGCTCAGAGCAGGAGGCCGTGCCATTCAGAGGCTGGGGCAGAGTGGAGCCAGCTTGGTCAGGTCCCATACTGGGGGGAGAACAGTTGAAGAGTGGAATGCAACAGGTTTTCTTTGTTGTCTAATAAGAGTGCAGTTGCGTGTGCCCCTCCTAAGAAGGAAACATCTCAAAAGGATTCAAGCCTCACATCTGAAAGAACAACATAAACCAAAGACAGATTAGGGCGGAGTAAGAAGGAAGGGGGGCAAGTTTCGTGAAAATCTGGTCCGGGAGGATGACGTTTGTCTAGAGCAAAACAGAAACGGAAGGTGTTTCTGGGTAAGTTAGAGCAAGCACATAGCAAACAGTCCTGTCACTCCGAAATTCGCAATCACTCTATTCCCAAGTTATTCACTATAGTTTATAAACAGACGAAAGTAGAACAAACCATCTACAACGAAATATTCTGCCCTTGAGGTACCGTGATAGGAGCTCGGGATCCATGAAGTTAGCCTGTTCCTCAGGCCGAGGAGGTTAGCAGGCATATTGCTGTCTGAAGTCCCCAGGGCTGGATCACTCAGAGAGAAAAGAAGAGGTTGATTTAATCCATAGTCCTGGAGGCTGGAATAGCGTGCTGCTCCCTCTGGCAAAGGCCCTTGGCTATGTCACATGGAGATGGCGTCATGGTGGAAACAGGAAATAGAGGGAGACTTGAGGAAAGAATCCGGGGACAGGGAAGGACAGTTTTCCTCTTGGGGAAAAACCATTTTACAAGAACTAAGAAGGGTCGTAGGAGAGGTACCTTAATGGTGTTCAAGGGGACTCTCCTCACTGATCACTGAAAGATGATACCTATGTGTGGCATCATCACTTGGTAACACATTCCAAGGTGTAACAGCAATAGCCTTCTAACTGGAGCCAGGGTGGTGGCCCGGGGGGCGGGTAAGCCACACCAAAGCCATATAGTAGCAGGGGTTGAACTTCCTGGGGAGGATGAATAAACATACATTTTTTAAATAAAATATTTCTTTTTATTAAACGCTAAGACAAAGTGATTAATTCCCAATAAAGAATAGTTGCTGAACTGTTCCTTATTACTGGACTATTTCAATATCCACTTGAAATCGGGGAAGGCATTTGCACCCATTTTCCACGGGCAATGGTCCTTGCTTGCTACAGACTTTCTATCGACAGTTCCAGGTAGTCAACATCAAGCTTCCCAACGGTCAAAATGAGTGGAGTTCCAAGTGTATCTAGACAAATCTCTCTGGAGGTCTTTGGGTTGTTGAAGGTTCTAGCCTTGGAAGGCATTAGGGAGTTTCCCCATGCATCCATCCCACTTTGTTCTTCTGGGAAGGTAGTTATCGAAGGGCAAGATTGTCCAGAACTACCAATCGCTTGGGTTCCTTCTTAAACATAGGAGCTTTTCTTCATCATGGTACGTCACCATGCAGCAGGGGACCCTGGCCAGAGTCAGCTCCATGCTGCTTAGATGAGAATTTGTCAAAACAATGTTCGAAACCAACTCACATAGCAAAAACCTAGTCAAGAATTTCTTATTCTGTCTTCAGTCAGACTGGATGGACGGGGGGACTCCAGTGGGCATGGGTGACGATTGTGGGGTGTTGTTACAGTCTTGCTTTACTGTTGTCATTATCGAGAGGAGATAAGTCATGTGAGTGTAATGTATATACACACACATGCACATGTATGTTCAATCCACATTTACTATGTTGTTGGGATCTGAATCCAGAATCTTTTCGATGACAGAAGAGAATTGAGCTACATTTTCTGCTTCTAATACCTGAATTTTTGGGCGACTCTAAAACAACAAATGAACGAAGAAACTAACAGAACTCTCACAAAACTCCGTTTCAGAGGACATTTTTGTATACTGAAATATACTTGGAAAGTGTATGCATTTTTCTCAGTGTTTTTTTTTTTTGCATGCCATTCTGTTAACATATATAATTATCTGACAACAGTGTAAGACATGACTGTTACTGTTACAAAGAAGCAGATTCCTCAAATATTTAATTTGAAGGATTTTTCATTTTATTTTATTTTTTTTTTTTTTTTTTGACAAACAGGTGGCTCACGCTAAAATTCAGGCCTTGGAATCCAACCTAGAAACTCTTTTGACCAGAGAAACCAAAATGAAGACTTTAATCCGGACCCTGGAACAAGATAAAATGGCTTATCAAAAGACAGTGGAACAAATCCGGAAGCTGCTACCAGCAGATGCGCTGGCTAACTGTGAATTGCTGTTGAAAGACCTAAGTTACCCAACCAACGACAAAGCCAAGGCGGGAAATAAGCCATAGTTTCAGACAGAGCCTCCACAGATGACGGCTTCCTTAAAATACCCGGAAAAAGGACCCTGTGTAAGATCGACCAGAAAGCTGGTAGGACAGCTACTACTGGTGCTGAGGTCATCAGTAGGCGACGTAGCTCTCCTCAGAGCACTCCACTCTTAAGCCATCACAGACACCCAGACTGTATTTTCTTCTGGTTGTTGCCAACTATGTACATAACCATATATAAGTGGACATACAGATTCATGCTTTCAAATCAAACAGTAGGTGTGTATTCAGAGCAATTTTTTTTCTTTTTTTTTCAGCCAGAACTTCATGAAATTCACCTCCAAGGGAGAGTTCAAGTAAGCTTCTCCTTGGATACACATGAAATCCTTTTTCTAGTGAAACAAATCCAGAACATCTTTGTATATTGAAATATACTTGAAAAAAAAATGAATGTATTCCCCCGCCTCCCCCCCAAAGACTAGCATGCTTCACTCAGTGTGGTAGGCAGACACATTTCTTTAGCTCCATGTCTGTGTCTATAAGGGACATGATGGGCTGCCAGTCTCCCTTCCGTGAGTCTTCTAGGAAGGTGGGGCTCTTCTGCCCTGCCTGCTGTGTGACAACCTTCGAGCATCTTGAGTGCGGTTAGGCTATGCCTTAGATACACGTAGGGAGAAAGCAGGACATTGTGGCTGAGTCAACCCACCTCAAGGTGAAGAGGAATGTTGCTAATTTTCTAGCAGATTAGACCAGCATTGATAGTCAAACTGATAATACTAGGCCTCAAAAGACACCATTAAGCTCCTGGATAGCTTTTTGCCTTTTTATTTAAGGGACTTCTATAGTGGCAAACAGTTGCTTGGTGCTGTATTTACCAAGTGAGAGGGTTTGCTTTTTTTTTTCTCTCAAAATTATGGGAGCATTCTAGGTAGTTCTCGAGACCTTCGGTTTTAGAAGAGGGAAATAAAATTAGGATTTCCCAAAGATGATATATACCACGATCAGTTGCTTTTCTATCTTTTGCTCAATGATAGAACACATTTTTTTAAATCGCTTTCCCCTTTCATGTGAAAAATTTAGAACTGTGAAATATTTAGGAACAAACCATGGAAAGCACACTGGAGGGGAAGGGAACGTCTCCAACCCAGGTAAAGCTTACGGCTCTGTGTTTGGACTCCGGACTTCTGCTGCGCACCCATAGGTTACTAGAGAATGTAATTTTCCCAGGACATGTTGAGTCCCTACAGCAGAGACGATGGATTTTACAATAGTGCCTCCGAACACAGACGCAGCAGGGGTTTCTTTGCCTTTCCAAGCGGTCTTTACCGTCGCTGCTCTTTCAGCCCTTGTCTTTTTGCAGATGGGTTACTTGGGGGTAATTTTCCTCAGAGAGAGTTTATTACACACAAGATGAAGTTTTATTATAGGGCTTATAGGAGTCAAGGTGTAAAGTCTCCAAAGACATTGAAGAGTGGATGCCAAGCATCTAGGCTGTTCCCCCCTCGAATGTCAAAGGTCTCACAGCGTCAGAGGATCTTTGGATCTAGGGGGGGTGTTTCTCCTAAAAAAACAAAGTCTTATTTAGCTAGGAGAGGTGATGTACACATTCTAGATTCTAGGAAGTGCTCATTACCGATTCTCCATTCGGTTGAGGGCCATTAGTTGATCTGTTGCTTGGATCTTCTGGAAATGTCTTTATTCTCCTACCAGGACGAAGAGGAGTTCAGCGTTTCTGTCTGATGGTTGTGATTGCCTTGTGGGTGTGATACATGGGTGGTGGTTGAGGGATCCTTATGTTAGGGAAGGAAATATTTTCTTTCCATTTCTTCATTAAAAGTAGACTACGTTCCGGATGTTGGGGGTCCGCAGTGTGGGTTGTTTATGGTATTCCGTGATTAAGACCATGTGGATATGGTATTTTTTTTTCTTTTGTGAAAATGATTTTTCTTTCTCATTGGTGATTTAAAAAAAATTGTTACACCCGTTTCGCTTTGTAACTTTACATCTTCATCACCTTCATGTAACGTCTAGGATCATTTCCAATAAATATGTTGCTGCCGTTTCTTGAGTTTTCCCTTGTAGTTGTCTTTTGAGGGGTGGGGTAGGCCACAAACTCTTGCCTAGAGTCTTGAAAACAAAACCTCTATGGGTTTGGAATGATACTCTCGAAACCCAAACCCGAACATGCAGAACAGTCTCATGCAAACAACCCGGAACACAAAGGGTTATGGGAATACATTGTTGCCAGTTTCCAACTTCTTTCCCAGTGAAGCCTTTGCTACTGACTGGAGAAAGAGAAGGGAGACCAAGCCGTCAGAGTTGCGCTACACCTCTTTCCTCCCTGGATCCTGCTCTTTCCCCCCATTCCTTCCTATCCCTTCCTTCTCTTTCCCTCTTTCCCCGTACTATGGATGGAAGCTAAGATCCCGGACATGCTAAGCAAGTACTGTATCACTGAACTGTATCCTTAACTGTAACCCATTGCTTTTTATGTCCTCTTGTCAATAAAGAGTATATAAAATTGTAGAATTTTCCTATTAGCTTTGCTTCCAAATAATTAAGAATTAAGCCAAGTACTGATGGATACAATGTAAGTATGCGCCTACCTAATATTTCTTTTAAATTATCCTTAAGTATGTTTATAATCTACTAAGAGGGTCCTAAATCTTATTGCTAATGTTACCAATCCGTATTTAGGTATCTTTTTCATTGTATATAGTAAAAAGTTGGAGAATGATGCAGTGTGGTCCTTTGTAAAATTTTTGTATGTATGTATGCATGTATGTATGTATGTATATATGTATGTATGTATGTATGTACATATGTATGTGTACATGCCCAATTGTCTGTATGTGTACCATATGTATGCAGTGTCAAAAGAGGGCATCCAATGTCTTGGAGCTGAAGTTATAAGTTATAAGGTGCTTGATGTGGGTGTTGGAAACCAAACCCGGGTCCCCGAAAGAGCTGTGAGTGCTGTTAACCAGTCCCCAGACCCCAGGATAGTCATAATGGTATAGTATTCTGACATCCACACTGGCTTACCAGTTTTGTTACTATTCTTGTCCTCACACTGATAGCTTATGAATAAGGAATTTATCACCGCACAGCATGTGCTATTTTGCCCTCCACCCACAAATGACTCTCTCAGAGGAGTGGCATGAACTGGGACAGCCATGGATGTGAGGTTAGATGTAAATTTTGGCTTCACCATTGGTATGCATTCACTCAGAAAGCAGGTCTTATCAGCTAGTTCAAAGCTGAGTCCAACAGAACTCACAGCCTTTGTCCTCAGAGAGTTCTGGTCTAGATTGGAGGAAGGGGATGATGGAAAACAAGAGATGTCATACTGTTGCATGTGAAGAAATAAACAGAGTCACTGAGGTCAGCTGGGACAGAAGAAGTTGGGCAGCTTCAGGAGTGGGTATGACGGGTGTCCTGAAGAACCCCTTGGGAGTCTCAAAGTGCCAGCTGAAATGCCCAGCTAGTGCAGGGCAACAGATGAAGAGGGGACACTGTGTAAGTCATACTTAGCCAAATGAGTGCAGTCCCTTGGAGTTTGGTCAGAGACAAACCCTCTATCCATAGGCAAGAAAAGGACTCTCTCTAAGGCCTCTCTGTAGACCTTTGAAAGGCTTGGTTCTTACCCCAGAATAGTTAGAAACAGGAATAGCCGCTAACCTGCGGCGAGACAGGATTGCTCCAACCCATGGAGACATTTGAACAGGAACTAAAGAATAGGAAAATGCAATAAAAACCCAATTAAAAAATTTAGTGAGACTCAGATCTAGGACACCAGGTTCTGGGACATCAGTTTTACAACTGCATCTTTTATATAGATAACCCCTGCATCCTGCTAGCTTTGCTTAAACAGATTGGCCATCTCCCCACCCCCACAGCAACTACCTCAGTCCACATCTTGGTCGTTAGTGGATTAAGATGCTACCATTTGGGCTGGAGAGATGGCTTCGTGGTTAAGAGCGCTGGCCGCTCTTCCAGAGGATGGGTGTTCAATGCCCAGTAGCTTCGTGGCAGCTCACAATTGTCTGTGACTCCAGTTCTAGGATATCTGATACCCTCACACAGATGTGTACAGGCAAAACACTATTGCATATGACATAAAAACAAGTTTAAAAAAAAAACCCAAGGAAGTTAACCAACTTAATTCTGTGTGAGAAATGGAAGTATGTTATTGAGTTGAAGAGAGAAGACCTATCTAGGGTTGAGATGATAAACTAGAAGCACTGGGGAGAAACAACGGGAGATGTGGTAAGTAGGGAGTGTTTGCTATGTACTGTGTACAGATTTTATCATGTATAGTACCTTATACTCTATATCCAGGGTTTCACAGTATATGGTAACAATTTAAGAGGTGAGTTACATTGAATAACCCAAGAGTATTATTTACCTGGCCTTCAGTGTGGATGGTTGTCGAATGGTGTCCTCCGAGCAGAACGTCCACTATCCTCTTCATCAAATGACCCAAGAAAGAACATCAGGATTGGTCCTGTTGGCATTCTTTTATAGAAGAAGGTGAGGAGGGTCATCAGACCCATCCGTGAGATCTGAGGCACACTTTGCTGTTGCACCTTCTAGCAGCACATGGAATCTTGTGGTAAACTCATGAGTTTACTGCATTGGACTTTGGTTGCTCTGTAGCCTCATCTGCACAGGCACTTCCTGTGATGTGTATAGGTGCTTAGCCACACCTCCTGGGGGGGTGTCACTCAACTATTGTTCTACCTGGGGTTAGGTAATATTGCAGTTGACAAAATATATTACATATGATGACATATATCACACATGATGAAGTATACATAAATGAAGTATACTAAACATGAGTCTGTGTATTCCAATCTGCTTACAATCTATATTATCCTAATTTTATTATTCGATTCTCTTCACTGAAACAGTTTATAATCCCAGGAGACTGGTACAGGAAAGTTAAGTTATTGTTCATCATAGAAACTTCCCAATGGGATCTTTTTAAATAGATAATGTATATCCCTATTCTTTTTAAATAGATAATGTATATCCCTATACTTTTTAAATAGATAATGTATATCCCTATACTTTTTAAATAGATAATGTATATCCTTATACTTTTCTTTTGACTTCTTGTTCCCAAATCTTCATGTTGTTCCACCACCTTCGAACTAGTGTATCCTGATCATCACCCAGATTTAAACAAGCTACACATAGAAATACCAACCTTAAACCAATCCCCCTTGCCTGGACACAGTCAAAAACTCTGTAGAATTTGATGAGTGTTTTCCCCTCCAGGATAGGGAGTACACTCAGCTCTTTCCTATTGATGGGACACATTGGGACATTTAGGCGACACCTGGCATTTGGTAATAGTATCCAATGTGCACATAAATAGCTAAGCACATACATACCGTTATTGCCTCCTCTTTCGTTCAGTAGAGCATACTGTCTTTCTCTAGTCTCCCTCCCTTTTTCCATGCCATGTTTCAGACTGTTTGATCCTTCTTAGCAATCCGTAATCAGTGAATCCTTGGTACGGAACAGTGTTAACCTTCCTCGTTACAAATGACATAATGCAGAAAAAAATATCTGAACTAAATATTTCTTAATATCACAAAAGGAAGGGCCATAAAGTTAATACCTTGGACTTCCAGGAAGTATTTCTGAAACTTCAAAACTAAGGGCAGTGTGAGATTTTTTTTTCTTTGAAGAGACAACATGCTTTGATTTCATCTCAGAGGTTTCTCTAGGCAGCATAGCCTCTGGGCCTGAATGTTTTACTGTGATATAATTGAATAGATTTGCATATCTAGAAAAAGATTAGGTTAATCCAATAAGAATTGGTCAGTCTTGGAAGAAAGAAAACGAAGGCAGGTTTTGGCAGATACAACTGGAGGGAACCTTTGCCAAGGCCCTTGGCAATGCCCATGTTGTGAATGTGAATACAGAGAGCTCTGGCCTCCATAATCCATGTGGTATGGCCCCCGTGATGGGTCTGTCCCCATTGTGAGACCTCTGTGCCATCTGTGTTGGACTGGTGCCCTAGACACCCAACTTATCGGTCTCCCTTTACTTAAAGTCTGCCTTACAGGCGTTTTACCATTTATAATTCTGCTTTCTCTGTGTCACAGAGAAATAGCAAGCTATACGTCTAATGCAAATATCCAAGCCCCTTGACAAACATGTTCTTAGAAATCATTAAAAGCAGGATTTAAGAGCAGCAGCTCTTAAAAATAATGGTGAAATATATGCAGTGTAAAACTTAGGATCTTAGCTTTTCAAGCATAAGGCTCAATGGCGTCAACGGCATCCACACTGCTGCGTGACCATTCTCCATACCCAGTCACTCTCCCCTCTTGCAAAACACCAACTACTTCCACCGAAAACTCTCTGCCCTAGCCCTTGTGAATTGCCATCTCTGTTCTGACAGGGATCAGAAGTCCCTCTTTGTGTGCATGTGTCTTAGGTGTGTGTATGTGTATGAATGGCGGTGTGTATGTGCCAAGGCACGTGCGTGGAAGTTCAGGGACAACCCTAGGTCTTGGTCCTTACCTTCTACCTTGTTCGAGGCAGGATCTCTTATTCATCGCTGTGTACATTGTATTAGTTGGCCCATCAGGTTTTTTTTTTTTTTTTTTTTTTTTTTTTGAGCTGGGACTGAACCCAGGGCCTTGCACTTGCTAGGCAAGCGCCTACCACTGAGCTAAATCCCCAACCCCTCAGGCCCCATCAGTTTTTAGGGGAATTCTGCTGCCTCTGTCTCTGCTTCCTATCTTGCCACAGGAGTGCTAGGTTCACAAGCACACACTATTTGTGTCCAGCTTTACATAGATCTGGATCTGCATTTATTTCCCCAAACACTTTATTCATCGAGTCTTGTCCTTGGCCCTAGAATTTCCTTTCTTTTAAAGACTGGGATCCCACAGAGTACACATCAACCACATTTTTGTTTCTTTAATTTCTCTGTATTTAGATACGTGTGATTCTTATGCTCTCCTGGTTATTATGATCAATGCTGCTATGATAGTGGCCGCACAAATTCATTCGTCTTAAGAACTTGGGTTTTATGAGTCTACCCATGAAGAACGACTCTGTAGCTTGTGCTTTATGAAATTAAATTGTTGAGCCTTCAAGGTCTGAAATTGGAGCAAACGCATTCGGGTAAATGAAGCTTTAGGGTGACTTATTGTTATTATTACGGCACGGAAGAACCTCAAATGTACCAGACTGGTGTTGGCAAATTAGTTTTCATAGTAATAATGGTGCTTTGCAGATACAAGAGAAGGATTTTCTCTTTCTACAAGCTATTCAAATGCTGCCGAGATTCATGTTTGTCTCTTGTAAAGTAGAATCCTTATGTGGCCTGACGTTGTTTCCCTTCCCAAATTGAGTTAATTTGCAAACGCACAGTTGTTAATCTCAATAGAACATGATGTTATTCAGAAATAATTGTTGTCATTAAAATGCATCTTTTGCTCTCCTGCTGAAGGATGGCTCTGAAGTAGGACCCTTCAGAAAGAAATGAGTCTTTTCTATGCTGACATCAACGGCTCAGATGTATGAATTTTCCCTTTTGTATTTGTGCTTTATTTTGTCTAGCAAATGATTCTTCAGCCTCAAGCCTCTCTGAACCACCATTTAGCCTTTGCATAGTAAATTGGGTACTCATGGGGAAGCCACCCGTTCACTGTTTAAGTCTATTGTAGCTCATGCAGTTAGAGCAGTCGCTGGGACTTTACCAGTACTCACATTTACAAGGTGAAATGGAGGGGGCAGTGCCAGTGACATAGGTGCATTGATATGCTTGATTTTCTTTCCATCGCTTTCTTAAAGACAGACTTAAAATGACCTGTTTGACTTCTGGATAGGCTTATTCAAGGAATCAAAAGAATATTTGTTTTTCATTTTATTTTCTAAAGCTACACTGATAAGCCATTCTTTTTATTATATGTGTGTGTTTTTTTCCATTATACACTGTGTATTTGTGTGGCTGGGTACATGCATATGCCATGGCACACTTGAGATGTCACAGGGCAACTTGCAGGAGTTAGCTCTTTCCGTCCACCATGTGGGGTTTCAGCAACTGAACTCAGGTTATCGAGTTTGGTGGTAAGCACTTTCACTGGGTGAGTCATCCCACTTGGCCCGATATATGAGGGTAGTGATAGTCAATGACCAATAAATATTGTTTTTAAAATGCTGAATATCTCAAGCATTGGAGAACTCAAAAAACAAAGTCTCTTTGCTATTCCACCTTACCCCAGTCAGACTAGCCAATGTTGAGAAAATCAGTGACAAGAAGTGCTGATGAGAATGTAGGAAAAAGACACCAATTGACTGCTGGTGGGAACGTAAACTACCCCCGCCACTGTGGAATCAGTATGGAAGTTTCTCAAAGACCTAAAAATAGATCCCCCACAAGACTCAGCTGTAGCACACCTGATCATTTATCTGAAAGATTCTTATCACAGAGGTACCACACAGCAGCAAAGGAATGGAATTAACCCTGGGGAATCTATCCAAGGATGAATAGATAATGAAAATGAGGTTCATATACACAATGGAGTTTTACTTACCCGTAAAGTAAAATGAAATTACAATATTTGCAGGGAAATGATGAAATCAAAAATTATATTAAGCAAGGTAACTCAGACAAGTACTGCATAGTTTTGTCCCTTTTTATGTATGTGTGGACCCTAGACACTCTCTCTCTCTCTCTCTCTCTCTCTCTATATATATATATATATATATATATATATATATATATATACCCTCCCTCATCAATCATTAATTGGTAAAATGCCCCCTTAGATTTGCCTACAGCACATTCCGAAAGAGCTAATCCTCAGCTGAGGTTTGTCGAGATTACCCTCATTTTGTCAACTGACAAAACACTGAGCAGCACAGTTAGCATATATAGGTGTGAGTACAGGTCACGTATCCAGGGAGATCACACAAGTGAGGTAGTAAAAGTGTATATAGCTTGCCCCCGAATTGCTGCATAGGCTTCAAATTCTGAACGCTTGTATCTGATGCTTAGAGCTCCTTTTACCCAACACTCCAGTCTCCTCTAACATCAGCCATCATGCACGCAGAATGTGGAAAAGTCTTCTTCCCAAGGCAAGAAAAGGACATAATCATAAAGGTAGCATTTTTAAATGCTGCTGTTGATAGGATGTGTCTAGTTTATCCTGTCTCTAAATAGCTGCCCCTACTACTGCTAAGGATCTTTAGAGCTGCAACTTGTAGATGATTTGATACCGTGAATTAGAATTAAAAAAGCAAAATGCGACAGTTCTCATCTATGACTACAGGTAAGGATAACCAAGAACATCCTCATGGGCCTTTCTGCTTTGACAATCTGACTTATTGAAAGTGGCATAAATCATCACTTCTTATTGATCTGTAAAGGTGAAGGAAAGACTTCTGTAATAATAATAATAACAACAACAACAACAACAATGTAGCAATTAGAGCTATTCTGTACTGATAACATATTAGAGCAATGCTGTTTTACAGCTATTTGTTTATTTATTTATTTGTTTGTTTATTCACTGATTGATTGATTGATTGATTGCAAAACTTTATGGATTAAAACAATCTTACCTTTTTTTACAGATAAGAAAACCACAATGACACATCAGGTAAATCAGGGAGGCTGGGCCTTGAATTCATGGTGGGTCTGAAGAACCGGTCCTTTCAGGGCTCTTGCTATGCTTGGGGAGTGCACTAGTTACTCTTTCTATTGTGTGTGCAATTCCCAGAAACAGGTAACTTAAAGGAGAAAGGATTTATCTTGGATCATAGTTGGTTGTGGAAAATGCTTGCATGGGCCGAGAAGGCAAACAAGTGGGTGTATTCATGGAAGATGGAGTCAATGTCAGTGAACAAGTGAAGTGGGAAGTGGGAAGCAGAGCTGTAATAGGCTACACATCAGTGCACCCTCTGTCCCCATCCCCAGTGGCCTAGCCTACTTTCTTCAGGTGAACTCTGTGTCCTAAAGGCTCTATGACCTTCACAAACAGAATCACCAGGTGGGGACCAAGTGCTCAAACAAGCAAAAAAGCCTGTTGGGAACATTTTACACTTAAGTCATAAGAAGGGAGTCCTAGATTACTCTACATCATATCATCACCATAGGTTTTATTTTTAAATCTTCCTCTGTGTGTGTGTGTGTGTGTGTGTGTGTGTGTGTGTGTGTATGACTGTGTATGTGACTGCATGTCTGTGTGTGTGTTCCTCATTTGTTCTGCTGAGAGTGCTTTCCACTGCTAAGCATTTTAAGGAGCCAGAGGGAAGGGTGTTTAAAGATTAGGCATGGGGAAGTTGAAGGATGAATGATAAATAATGCTACAATCCTCACCTCTGATGACTTGAGATGTTCAGAGCCATTGTGAGAAAAACTTTGAATAAAGCCAGAGGAGACTATGGACTTCTACTGCTGTCTAACTGGATGCTCATAGTTAAATGAACTAATCGCATTTAATGATGTATCTTTGCCATGCACTCTTAGCACAACGAATTAGAAAAAATGATACTTTCTATCTCAATAGAGTTGTATTACACGTTAAGGAAATCTCTGGGTGGATCCCTCAATATAATCATCTCCCAAGTGGCATTGCATCTCCAAGCCTCCATGGCATTCTACTCTAGAGACATTGGGGAAGTGATGGAGATGAAATGGCCTATGTCCTTCAGCCCAATACCTCATTTTCTTCTCTGGTTTCAGACTATGGTTCTGACTAGAAAGATGATCCTTATAGGAAGGAAAGCAGAGCCATAGTAGTTAAGTGGAATGGGCTGATAGAGAAGAATTGTGGGCATGGTTTAAATCCATCCATCCATCCATCCATCCATCCATCCATCCATCCATCCATCCATTTATCTTTCCATCCATCCATCCATCCATCCATCCATCCACCCATCTATCCATCCATCCATCCACCCATCCATCCATCCATCCATCTTTCCATCCATCTATCCCCATCCATCCATCCATCCATCCTTCCATCCATCCATCTCTCCATCCATTCATCAATCCATCCATCCATCCATCCGTCCATCCTGTCCATCTGTATCCATCCTTCATCCATCCATCTATTTACACTATCCATCCACCTATCCATCCATCCATCCATCCCACCCTTCCATCCACCCACCCCCTCCCTCCTTCCCTCCTCCCTCCCCCTCCAAGAGGGACCATGAATCGAAATTTATCCTCCATGATTTCAATGCTTATGCAATGGAAAGAAATCTACATAATGACAGCAATGTTTAGTGGGAGGCTTCTAGGGCCATACAAGATGTATGATAGAAAGTTAAGATTTGTTTTACTTTGAGGAAAGGTGTGCATGCAGAAAAGAAGGGCTAACAGATTAGAATGAGAGATTCCTGAGATTAGAACTGTGATTGCCATTGTTCTCTATTGCCCAGTTGGCTGGATGATTTAGTGAGTGCATGGGGAAGTGTCAGTTAGTGGTCTCAAGCATATAATTAAGTAGCTAAGGAGTTGAGATCTTTAGTTTTGTCAACTTGATACACTCTAGAATCACCCAGGAGAATGGCCTCTGAGAATATCTATGGGAGATTATTTATAGAAGACCAACAGAGTCAACTAACCTGGACCTTTGGGGCTCTCGGAAACTGAACAACCAACCAAGAACATATATGGGCTGTACCTAGACCTCCCCACACATATGTAGCATTGTGCATCTCCATCTTCATGTGGGTCCAGAATAACTATAGCAGGGGCTATCCCAAAGCTGTTGCCGGCATGTGGGATGTACTCCTCTAGCTGGGCTGACTCATCTGGCCTCAGTGGAAGAGGAAGCACCTAGCCTTTCAGATTTGAAGTGCCATGGTAAAGGGATACCAAGGGGGGCCCCCACACACTCAGAGGAGAAGGGGATAGGGCATAGGGGAAGGGTTGTGGGGAGGGGTGAATGGGAGGAAGACAGTGATCTGTATGTAAAGGAATAGGTTAAAAATTATTAACTAAAAATAATAATAATAAAATGAAAAACTATGCTATCACCTTTTAAAAAGAGAATGGTCGTTGATGTGAGAGAACTCGTCCACTGTGGGTGGCACGATTCCTCAAGTTTAGGGTCCTGGATTGTACGAAAGTAGGAGAAAACCAGCTGAGCACTAGCATACATTGCTCTCACTCTTAATTTTGGATTAAATGTGACCGGTGCTTCAAGTTCCCACTGCTTTAACTTCACCTCAATGGATGTAACCTGTAATTGTGAGCTAAGTAAATCTCTTGTCCCCCAAGTCGCTTTTGTCAAGATATTTAATCACGGCAACAGGAAATGAAATTCATTTTTGCAGAAATAATACTAAGAAGCAAAACAAAACAAAAAACCCTGTGGCTTTTCTGCCTTTCACAGAACAATCTAGGATAGAGCTCCCAGTAAATGGGTTTCCTTTTTATTGGAAGATTAAAAGATGGGAAAGCAGTCACTGTGGCTATAACTTCAGGGCTAATATAATTTAGGTGACATCCACTTCAAAACGCTTTATGGGGTTTTGGTTCTTTTACGTTTTGCCTTTGATGCAAAACCCCATCCTTTTTTTTTTTTAACTGATTTGCGATGCATTTTTAGATTAACATGCAGTTTTCAGTCTAGACCGGTGTCTATAGACCTCGGCGTGGGAGCTACTTTCTATTAATAATTTCATCACCACGGCTCTGAACAGTGTGACTCGAAGGGCACTGGCTAGTTTCGGGAATTTGTATCTTTTAATTCTATTTAGATCAGCTCGTTCTGAATCGACTTGCACATTTAGGAGGCAAGAGGGACACAGCTACACGCTTAAGCTTCTGTTCGCAGAATCTCACGGTGAGATGGACTGAAGGTCTTATTTGTACTTAAGAAAAGAAAATAGCTGTGTTCAGTGTGGCTGTGCTGGGCAGGCATGAGGTAAGGACAGGTCCATGAGAAGACGGAAAGGAGCCACAGGGAGCCAGAGTGTGGCAGGGGATGTGGGAAGACACACGGAAGCATGGAACTGCCCTCTGGACAGACTTTAATATTCCCTCTGCACAGTGGTTCTCAAATTTCCTAATTCTGCGACCTTTTGGTACAGTTCCTTGTATTTTGGTGATCCCCAACCATAAACGTATTTCGTCGCCACGTTATAATTGTAATTTTGCTGGTGTCATGAATTGCAAATATCTGATATGCAGGGTATCTGGGGTCACCACTCACAGAACCGCTCTACCAGCAACTCATCAAAACACTGTTCACCTGTGGTGATTAGTTTCCCTTTTCAAATCCCATGATCCCGCAGATGATCGTGAGCCCTACACAGTCTTTATGATAGAAACAATAACAGTGTTGGGGGAGGAATTCCTGTGACGTCATTGTTTCGGGCTTCTTCATTTGCATGAGAGCCCTCCCAAGATTCTCTGTAGGTATTTCATAGCATTTCTTTCCAAGGTGGATATCAGATTATGTGAAATTCAGAACCCACAAAACTTCAGCCTATCCCACGCTACCAATTGTCTTGTGCTGTACCTATGATCCAATCAGGAGACAGAGTAATTTGGGGAGTGAATAGTTGGTGGAGTGATTTTTTTTTTTAAACTATAATGCTAATGAACGGGAATTGGAAAATGAGACGTGAAGAGAAATTCAAAGGCTACAAACTATCCAGTGCTGCAGGGTGCGAGCACCAAGGGAAATACCCAGCGAAGGACAAACGTGGAAGCTGCATCCTCCAATTCCTTTCCTTTCCCCGGTAAGGCAGAGAGCCATGCTTCACTAGAGAGGGATGGCCGCAGCTCTTGACATAGTGGCGAAGCCTCACCAAGTGTGAAACCCTCCCAAAGGACCCTTTGGAAGCTGCAAATGAGCAGACGCCATGCCAATGGCACTTTACAGAGAGCTGTCTGTGCAGCAAGGACAGAAGCCGTGTTTGGGGAATAGCATTCCGTGCCAGCCATCAAGCCCGCAGGAGTCAGGTGTGTGGGAAGTGGCCCGCACTGGGGCAGCTGTGGAGGAGGCAGCAGACATAGGGCGGGTGTCTGCCCAGAGACAGACCGTGGGAACAAGAGGCACAACCCCTCCTGCTGAGTCCTTCCTGTATCCTCTACCTGCAAAGTTTCGATTACATAACCATCCATGCTACAAACAAGACGGAGAAGATCTAGCTTCACCATGGCCAAGAATAATAACGGAAAGGCAACACACTGATAATTGGTGGACTGCCTGGTTTTGTGTCAACCTGACACAAGCGAGAGTCATCCAATAGGAAGGAGCCTCAGTTAAGGGAATAGCTTCATGAGATCCAGTCATAAGACATTTCCTCAATTAGTGATCCATGGGGGAGGGTCCAGCTCAGTGGGTGGTGCCATCCCTGGTCTGGCAGTCCTGGGTTCTGTAAGAAAGCAGGTCAGTAAACAGCACTCCTTCATGACCCCTGCATCAGCTCCTGGCTCCAGGATGCTGTCCTCCTTGAGATCCTGTCTTGACTTCATTCAGTGATGAACGGCAATGTGGAAGTGTAAGCTGAACAAACTCCTTCTCAATTTGTTTTTTCGATCCGGGTGTTTTGTTACAGCAACAGAAACCTTAACCAAGGCAATTGACATGCGTAGTTTCTGCAGGCAAATCACATTTGTTATCACATTCAAATCTCACAACGCCCTTTCTATTTTAAGTAATTTAAGTAATTGCTATCAGCACGAGACACTGATCATCTGTTCAGAAATTGCAGTGTTCGGATTCAGCTGCTATTTGAACCTGTTGTGAGGAAGACCCATACGAGATGCTCTCTAGGAGACGGTCTGAGAAGGTCTCCTATCCACAGAGGACTAGACGGCAGTCTGAGGTCTTGTTAATGGTTTCACTTTCTGGTAACTAATGAGTAATCACCTGTTGTCTTAGTAACACAGCTTTCTACCTGGCACCAAGTCTGGAAAACAGAACCTATACAATAAGACTGTGGATGTTAGGAATTTAATTTAAACATTCTAGTTTTGATGGACTTTAGGCTTTAAAACGGTGGCCAACAGACTATGTTACAACTCTTTTCTACCACGGGGTGTGGAGAAGACATGAATGGGAAGGCACAATTTTGAGACAAGTTAATTTGTAAAAATTAATTTGGTTTAAAAACGTTATTTTTTTTAAATTGGGTATTTTTATTTACATTTCAAATGTTATCCCCTTTCTGGGTTTCCATCCATAAACCCCCTATCCCATACCCTCCTCCCCCTTCTTCTATGAGGGTGTTCCTCCTCACCAACCACGCACTCCTTCCTCCCCCCCCCCCATTCCCCTACACTGGGGGGGGTCCATCCTTGGCAGGACCAAGGACTTCTCCCTTTGATGCCCAACGAGGCCATCCTCTGTTACATATGCAGCTGGAGCCATGGGTCTGTAGTGGTTTAGTCCCTGGGAGCTCTAGTTGGTAATATTATTTTTATTTATTCAATCACAGATTGGCATGCTGAGTGCTATTCCTGCGATTTCCACTAGATGACACTGTTGTTTCAATTTCCTTGTTTTCCTTGGCCTAAAATGTACCAATTTAGCAATGCCTTCAGGAGCTACCTGAGTCTTTTTCTGTTTGTAACAGCCCTAAGACAATTCTGTGTGTTGATGTCAAGAAAATACTTCACACGGACGCTATGTTTTTATTTTTCTACTGTTGTTTAAAATATTAACGACTGTCTCAGTTCTCAATGGAGCTGAAGCAGATGAGGCAGTCTTCTTATATATAAGAGCTTTCCCCAAACACAAGGCTAACAGACATGCCTGTGTGAATATATTTTTACCCCATCCCACTCTCTTAATCTTCCTCCTCTATCCCCAAAGCCCCTTCTCATAGCCTTCTGTCTTTGCTTGTTTGTTTAATCGCTGATTTTAACTAGAGCAGTCTGTGTGGCGATGAGTTTGGAACTGTCAGCTGGGCTCACTATCTCGAGCACAACTGAAGACAATGACTGTTCCTGTCTCAGAACCCATCAGTGACCAGTAGTTCAGTAAGGCAGCCTAGGGACCTATGACCTCTTCTTTAAGACATGGGTCAATGTTAGCAATCCCAGGGCTGTGCAGGGCCAGTGCAGGCAACCATAGGTGCTTCGAGGTCATGTTTGCAGTGGCTGTGTCGTGCCTTGAACAGAGAATTTCCCATCCTTCTCCCTGGCTTTCAATTCACTCATTCTACCTGCTCCCCCTATCCCCTTCCATGATGTTCTCTGAGACTTAGAGGGAGTCATATAAGCATCGTATATAGGGTTTAGAATTCAGCCACCATGTACGGCCAGGACCTCACACAGCTATGAGTTTCTGCATCCTCTGTCATTCACATCGAAGTGAAGCTGATCAAGGTTGAGTGTGCGTGGGCATAAACGTAAATACCTAGAAGGCTGTTTGATGCCATGCTGATTTAGTTAAACAAAATAGTAAGTTTTCCTCTAAGACATAGATCTCCCTAACTATGGGTTTTTGATGGATTTACAGCACTAGGCATTTCACCCTTCTCGGGATTGGGCCGTAAATACAAACTGAGAGCAACTGGTCACCACATAAAAGACATACACTGGTTGGCATATCTTGCCCAGCAGGATGGGATTGTAGTTCCCAGGATGCACAGCTGCAATAGATCACAATGCCTACGTGCCCAGCAGCCTGCACGACACTAAGAAAGTTATCTCTCTGTGAGGAGAGTTTAAGCTCTGAAAGTACTGGAGTCAAAGAATACACAGAAGATACACAGTGGGTAAGGACTTCCTAAACAGGAATCCGGACATTCGGGAAATGAGTCCAACAATTGGCAAGTCGTAAGGCTTCATGAGGGCAGAGAGTTTCTGAATGCTGAAGGAAACTGTTAACTGAACGGGACATCAGCCTACAGAATGGGAGAGCGTCTTTCCCAGCTATACATCCGACAGAGGATTGTTATCTAGAGTATGTGAAGAACCAAAAACCGTACACATCAGTAAACTAAACAACCCAGTTGAAAATTGGGATTGGAGCTGAATGGTGTTCCCAAAACAATATTAAAAGCTAATGACTACTTTGAAAGTGTTCATCAACATGACAATGAAATTCCAGCCCATCCAAATCAGAATGGCTATTACCAAAAGATAACATGATAGCAGGTGCTGGCCAAGTAAGGAAAGGGGAGTCCAATTTCCACCCCTGGTGAGCCTAGACCTGGGTGTAGCCAATATGGAAATCAGTGTGGAGGTTTAATTCAGCTGTACCACTCCTGCTCACACACCTAAAGGGCTCTATATCCCAGCACAGAGACGTAAGCCTGTCCACTGCTCTCTTCAAGGTAAACAGGACATGGAATCCACTTGCCCATCAATTGATGAGCTATAATGAAAACGGGGGACACATACAATGGAATTTTGCTCAGCTGTAAAGACAAAATTATGATATCTACAGGTAAATGGACAGATGTGCAGAACATTTATACTTGGTGAGGTAACCCAGGTCCAGAAAGACTTACATGTAGAAGTTGGGACACTAGATAGAAAGGGACCATTGTGGTTGGTGCTGAGAGAGAGATGGGAGGGGAGGAAGAGAGAGGAGAGAGGGAGAAGGAGGAGGAGGAGGAGGAGGAGGGAGGGAGAGGAGAGGAGGGGAGGGAGGGAGAGGGGAGAGGAGGAGGAGAGGAGGAGGAGAGAGAGAGGAGGGAGGGAGGAGAGAGTAATCCAATCAGGGGTGGAAAAGTTCAAGTGGGAGTGATGGCACACAACAGACAATGGGATGAGGACTGTGCCTCACTGAAAGGGAAGGTGTATGAAAAAGCCACACCCTAATACTCTGAAAACCAATTAAAAATTTAAGTTGCGGGGTTGGGATTTAGCTCAGTGGTAGAGCGCTTGCCTAGCAAGCGCAAGGACCTGGGTTTGGTCCCCAGCTCCGAAAAAAAAAAAAAAATTTAAGTTGCAAAAACGAAAGAGAAGGGCAATGCCCTCCCGGTTGGATAGTGCTCTGTTCGTAGAAGCTATTGTCCGTTAACCAGCGCTCCCAGTGCTAGGTATGGGGCGCCGACGTTGGGTCAGGGTGACCACAGCTGCACCCCAATAGCAGAGGCTCCTGCTGTTCCGTGTGGTTCCTCGCTGGAGCTAGATGCTGAGATGCTACTGCTGAAGCCAAGATGTTTCTTCGCGTCTTCTCGGCTCCCTCTCCTTCTCCTCTCCTTGTGTATTCATTCTTCTCTCTCCTCCCTCTCTTCCCCCTTTCCTTCTTTCCTCCTTCTCCATCCTTTCAGTTCTTTCCTCCTCCCCACTCCATTAATCGTGGCCTTTCCCCCTCTCTTCCTCCTCCTCCCTTGCCAGGTCTCACCTTAATTAAGAGCACACCCCTTCGTGAGTTCCTGAGTTACAGGCACCCCCACTCAGTGTCTCATCTTTCTTTTATAAAGGCAAACCAACATTCTTTCTTTAAACTCTTCATCATGGTTCTTTACCAGGTGTTCTGCCTATTTACTTTTCCTCCCCCCCCATCTTTATTAAATTGGGTATTTCTTATTTACATTTCAAATGTTATTCCCTTCCCTGATATCCAGGCCAACATCCCCCTAACCCCTCCCCTTCTCTATGGGTGTTCCCCTTCCCATCCTCCCCCCATTACCGCCCTTCTCCCAACAATCCTGTTCACTGGGGGTTCAGTCTTGGCAGGACCAAGGGCTTCCCCTTCCTCTGGTGCTCTTACTAGGCTATTCATTGCTACCCATGCAGTTGGAGCCCAGGGTCAGTCCATGTATAGTCTTTGGGTAGTGGCTTAGTCCCTGGAAGCTCTGGTTGCTTGGCATTGTTGTTCATATGGGGTCTCAAGCCCCCTCAGCTCTTTCAGACTTTCTCTGATTCCTTCAATGGGGGTCCCGTTCTCAGTTCAGTGGTTTGCTGCTAGCATTCGCCTATGTATTTGTTGTATTCTGGCTGTGTCTCTCAGGAGAGATCTACATCCGGTTCCTGTCGGCCTGCACTTCTTTGCTTCATCCATCTTATCTAGTTTGGTGGCTTGTATATGTATGGGCCACATGTGGGGCAGGCTCTGAATGTGTGTTCCTTCTGCCTCTGTTCTAAACTTTGCCTCCCTACCCCCTCCCAAGGTTATTCTTATTCCCCTTTTAAAGAAGGAGTGAAGCATCCGCATTTTGGTCATCCTTCTTGAGTTTCATGCAGTCTGTGCATCTTGGGCAACTTGAGTGGTAATATCCACTTATCAATGAGTTGTTCTCCCTATTTTTAATGATTTTCTGTCAGGTCTAAAACTCTGGGTTCCAAATTATTATGTTCTTTAAAATATATTTGATTCATGTCCAGTTCAGTTTATGGTATCAAAAGCTTCAGCAGTGAGACCCACAAGGGTCCCTCGGGCTTTGAAATGCAGAGAAGGAAGCTCTATTGGCATAAATTGTCACGCCTCACCTTGACGTTGATAATAGTTTCAGTGTGTAGGTGTTCATCAGCTCTGACCTGTGCTGCACAAACATCTCCCAATGCACTGCTGCCCTTGGCATTTGTTATCACCACTGGAGGCCTTATGACCTTTGTGTCCCGTTTACCATCAGCCTCCATATTTTCTGGATAACCAGTCTCAGGAAGCACAGAATTTTCTCAGGAGTCACGTCCTAAGGTGTATTCTGTTCACTGTTGTGCAAAACAGGTCACTAGCCCCATGCCAATCCACAAAGGCACCTCTCTCATCCTTTGTGGATTTTGTGCACATATTGACATATCGACACTTACTTATTTATGAACACTTTTAATATCTGTTCAGCACAAAGTAGGATCTCAGAAGTCCTATTAAAGATAATTACTCAATTTACTTAGCATTCTTTTCTAAAGATGCAATTGTTCTTATTAGAGTTTTGAAACGCAGAGAAGGAAGTGCGTATTGGCATAAATCACCACACCTCATCCTGATGTTGAGAACAGAGTTGGAGTGCACAGAACAAAATGGGTCAGGATAGACAAGCACATTACTTATATGGAGACATGTTTTTTTTTTTTTAAAAAGATGGGCCAGTTATACACACATTTCTGGTATAGAAAGCAAGGACAGTTTGTAAGACCATTATAAGTGTAATCCACAATATGGGTAGGATTTTCAAGAGGGAAATAATACAGGCATGTATTAAAATTTACGGGGAACTCTGAGTGAGATATAAACTGTGATGAGAATTATTGTAGTGAGTTTGGGCTCAATCTTCTCTCCTATAGTGATTTTTATTTCCAGCTGTGATTTTTGATGTTATTAATATTGTGTTCTTAAACCAGACTTTAGAAATCTTTCTTACTGCGCTGGTTGGTTTTACCTGTTGACTGTACCCTAGAATCATACGGGAAAAAAAAAAAAAACCTCATAGGGAGAAATTATCTAGGTGAGGTTACCTTATGGGCATGTGCGTGCGTGCGTGCGTGCGCGCGTGCGCGTCTTGATTGCCAATCGATGCAGGAAGACCCCGCCCCCTGTAGGCAGCACTATAAAGAAGAAGGATGCTCCCTGACAGCAAGACGGGCAGGCATGCGGCATCCATCTCTGTCCTTTCTTGACTATGGATGTGATGCTTTAAGTTCCGCCTTGGTGTAAACAGGAATTGTAAGACAAATAATATACCTTTCCGGTATCAATTATTTTTATTATATTTTTATAACACCAACAGAAATGAACTAGACCAGTGAGGATGACCACAGCATAGTATGTATTATTTGTTGATACTGTCTACAGGGTACTGGACCGTCTAACCATGTGGTCCACTGGTCAGATTTTGGCAAACACAACACTTGCCTTAAAGGACTCCTTGTTAGATACACTAAGTGCACTCTCTGGGTGTCTTATTCAGTAAGTGTCATGGGACACCTGCTCACGTTTGCGGATCTGTGAATATCCTGGCTGATATTGATGCCGCTGTTCCAGAGCACACCTTTTGAGAACTATTGTAGTAGAGTAGAATTGTGAGTAGAATTGCCTCAGTGTCAGGGCACTTGTGAAGGAAGGACCAGGAGCGCTGTTACCCTTATCGATAAGGAGCTCAAAGTGTAGCAGATTGGAGAGGCTAAACAACCTGTTTAGAGTCATACGTGTAAACGGCAATCAGACCCAAGTGCGTTGAACTTGAAGGTTGTTCTTCAACCATAGGTGCTCAAACTTTGTGTATATCGAATCAATAGGGGAACCGGTTAAAACTTGGGTGCCTCAGATCGACTCCCGTCTAATAGGTTAAAATTTGAGGGCAGAGAGGGTTATGATCTGACGTGATTCTCAGTGGAGTATGATGCACAGCTCTCTTGAGAAAGAGCACATTTGGCTACACGTTCTCCAATCCCTTGAGAGTTACGAAGAGGCTGATTTCTGCTCCCACCCCAGGTGATCTGATTGGCTTGAGCTTGGGAACCAGGATATTTAGGATCTACCCAGGTGATTCTAGCACACAGATTGAAAATTGTGACAACCACACTGTAGTTAGGTACGGTGATGCATGTGTGGGTATGTATGTGGAGGTCCTAGGACAACTTTGTTGCCAATTCTTCTACATTTATGTGTAGGATGTCATACAGGTGAGGACTGGTACAGGATAGAACGAGGCTTGTCATTGGATGAGAAGGAAGGGTGGGCGGGATAAAAAGTCTGAAGGAAGAGGAGGAGACTGGAACGGAAGGAGACTGGGAGAGGAAGCCACGGAGAACGTGAAGGCTGATGTAAAGATTCCACTCTGTGTATTTACAGGTTGTTATGGATATTCTTAAGGGATGGGTGTGTATAGGGCTTTGTATGTTTAAGTGGGCAATTATATCTTTTCAATGGGATCAGAAGTTATTGTGTTGTGTGTTCTTTTTTGTGGCGATTTGAATTTGGGAGAGGGTGTGGCGGCAGAGACACTGGGCCGCCATGGAATTGAGATGTATATTTCTGGGAACTGGATGGGTAGAGAGATTGTTGCCAGGCTCAGAGAGAGGCCATCAGCACTGTTATGGGATGGAGCAAAGTGGGTGAGAGGCTTTGCTGATTGAGATGAAGATATCTACCAGATATCCTGGGGGCACTGTGGTGCAGGACCTAGTGGGGGGTAAAAGACAGCATTTTATTTTTTATAATTTTACAGCAACATTTATGTGTGTTCTTGAGATTGAACTCAGGTCCCTAGGCTTGTAGACTAACTCTTTACCAACTACTACATTTCACTAGCTCCATATGTCTTCTCTCCAATTTGACTGCTCACATCTTAAAACATTTGAAAATGAATCCATTACAGAAAATAGCCTGAAGCCAGAAAGATTCAAAAGCAACGTTGTCGTTGTAGTCGTCGTCGTCGTCGTCGTCGTCGTCGTCGTTGTTTAGTTTGCTTCTTGCATTTTCTTTTGAGATAGGATCTCCTGTAGCCCAGGCTGACCTTAAACTTTTTATATCAGAAAGGATAACATTGAAATCCTAACCATCTTGTCTCCATTCCACAAGGGCTGGGATTATAGATGACTTACCAGTATACTCAGCCCCATTTGTTATTGTTGTTGAGACAGAGTCTTGCTGTGCAGCCATTGATGGCTTGGAGGTCACTATATAGATCGGCTGGTCTGGAGGTCACGGGCCTTATGGGAGGAGAGGCCCTTGGTCCTATGAAAACTCGATGCCCTAGTGTAGGGGAATGCCAGGGTGGGGAGGCAGGAGTTGGTGAGGGGGGTGGGGGTGGGGGTGGGGAAGCACCTTCAAAGAAGCAGGGGAAGAGGGGTTGGTATAGGGGGTTTCTGGAGGGGAACCATGAAAGGAGATAACATTTGCTATGTAAAGAAATAAAATATCCAATAAAAATTAAATTAAAAAGAGAGAGAGAGAGAGAGAGAGAGTGCTCTGACTATACTACCCTAGGAAGCAGCAGACTTTTCCTAGAAGCAGCCCTGAATGTATAAGTTTGGATGTGTTTTGTTTCATCAGCTTTAAACTCTTTTTAACCTTGAGTCTCCAAAAGTGTCCTGCGCTGTTCCCTGCATGTAAAACGAGAAGAGCGATGAGCTGGGATCCTCAGCTAACGCAAAGCATTGCTGTGGGAATGAAATGAGATCATGTCCCTTTAAGGCGTTATGAACCCTTAAGTACTAATCAAATGTGAGGGTTATTTTCCTCCTCTATTCAAAAGAGACATCTCGTCAAGGATCAATTCTAGCTGGCAATAAGTGAAGCCACTTTATGTTTCCCTACATCCCATAATGACCAGCTCATATTCAGGTAATGATGTCCAATATATATTTTTTTGGCCAGGCATAAACAGAGACGAAATCTTTTTTTTATATCACCTGCGTGCTTCTCTGAAAGCAGCAAATTATGAGCAGAGCTAATGTGTTAGAATGCTCACTGCCAGCTTATGGTGGCCCGGAATGACATATCACCACCTAAAAGGCCATTGCAGAGGAAAAAAATCATTCCCAGTCTAATTTAAATAATGGCTGCACCTCTGCAAGAATGACAGACTGTGACAGGTTATAGGTTTTAGATAGCGACTCCTGCACTTTGTAAAAACAGATCAGCAGCCGGTGGACCTACAATGATTGCCCTAGACATCTGAGAATTTTTTAAAAGGGAAATTGTGTGGCAGCTGCCATTGTACCCAGGTTAAATCTTATGAGTGAATAAATCCATCAAGTGACTTTGTTGTGCTTGTCAAGTGCCAGACCCATAGAACCCATTCCCTACTTTCAACCTTCTGTTTCCCTGGGGAACAGGTACAGGGGGGAGTTGCTGAGGGATTAGCTCATCCTGAGTCCAGAAATAGGAGAGCCATAACCATTTTCTTCATCCCCATCCTCAGTGAGGTACCAGATACCCAGAGAGGGGCTGGGCAGTACTACATGGGAAATCACAGGTCTTATGAAACACTTGTCTTCCTTCCCACATCTCTACTCCCACAGATGACATGGGGCCTTTTATTGTTTCAAGACAGGATCTCATTTGTAGCTCAGACATATCCTAAACTTAGGGTCTTTCTGCCTCAGCCTTCCAAGGGTTAGGATTCCCAATGTATTACACCATGCCCACATAAGCAGAGCTATTTTCTCTCTTAGCAAAACCTATAAACCAGTGAGGGCTTGGACCTAGGCTGCCCATTTCCCCCAGCCCCCACTCTGCATGAGGTGGAGTAGTAATGACTCTTTGTAGAATGCTGTAAAAGATCAGCAGATTTTCTTCGTTAGACTGTACCAGAAGGCATCTTCTTGTTGAGTCCCTATTCGCTGAACTGTTAAAAAACAAATTTTTGAGAGATTCGCCGGTGATCTTTTAAGTCCTGAATCAATGGCATCGTTAGTGTTCTTCTGACTTGACCATTTCACATCCTCTTCTTTGGTGACTTCCTGGCCTATGTCAATGCAGAAAGGAGACACAAACAGGGTTAGATAACTGTTAGAGAAATGGAAATAGAGGAATTTTTCTTTGATATTAATTTGGCTCCCATAGTGCTTTGCTTATTTCTTAATAATGGTGCTTACCATGTTGTGTTGTAAATTATTGTCTTCTATTATAATATGAGAGCTAGGCAGTTATTACTTCATTTAATAACTGCAGGGCTGGTTGTTTGATAAATGCTTATTTAATAAGTGGATCAATATCTTAATCAACATATAAAAACCTAAGCAGAATTTACATTTCATATGGATGTGTAGCTTTAAAACATAGATTCCTATGTATATGTTAGCACAGCAGCTTGCAAACATAGCCCCACCTCTCTGCTCAGTCTTCTGGGATCCCTGTGCTCTGTTTTTGGGACGTTTTATATAGTCTTTGAGGTCCTTTTCACCACATTTATTCAAGAACCCACAGGTGTATTATCCATTATTGAAAGGATCATACAGACTACTCTGATCAGTATAGCGCTGGTCCTTGTTTCTTAACCCTCCTTTTCCTAAGTTCCACTGGGAGTGTTAGCGGTAATCCTTTCTGGATAGTAATATTGAACATGTTGTCTTGTTTTTCTCAATAAGTCTATGTTCTTTGGAAGGTAAAATATTAGATGTTAGTGAAAAGAAAAGAAAATGCTTAAGTAAAAAGTGTAAACCAACATGTTACCCACAGAGAATTTATCCTTGACAACAGAACATGACCCTGTCTATAGGTTTTAACCTTCTGTTGTTTCCACTCATTAGAATGTTTACAATAATTTCCACAGTAGTTGTGGCCATGATTTGCTTATTGTCTGAAACGCAGATGCTAGTGAAATCATGAACACAGTTAAAGAAATTTGCTCTGCTCTTTTTATTATGGTACTTTGGATACCCACAGACTTACCTTATATTCACCTTCTATTTTGGAGTTTATTATCTATAGAACGAGTGAATGATGTAGTAATTTAGAAACTTCTGTTGCCAAATGAGACTGGAGGTTTTGTTTTTTATTCATGTTTATGGGTTACTTTGCTGTCAGTCTAAAATGTCCTAAGATAGACAACTCATCTATTGGCGTCTGAAGGTACAGTAGAATGGAGATAGATAACTATTATGCACTCACAACTCCAGTCAGTTCAGTGACTACAGAAGGTATGGTTGTTTCTCCCCCAAAGCAAGCAAGTGAACAGTTTTAAGGTTGGACACTAGCGGGGTATCCACAAATTCAACTGCAGTGTTACCTGGAGGCAATCTAGAATTGGGGTGCAGTAGCCAACACTGGCTCCTCCACTTCTGATGCTAATCACAAGGCCCAAGATGTTTTCCTTCTGTTTTTGACTGGGAGGCTTTTTTCCACACTAATTTTTCTTGAGCTGCTCATGTGATTTAGAGGAACACATACCTTGCCTATTGGAAGGGTATTACAAAAGATGAAGAAATGAAGAACATGTTCTAGATGGAGAAATATTTAGGGCTGCACCAGTGAAGGGGCACAGAACTCATGCTGTCTTCCGTCTGTCTTCAGAATCCTCCATATGCTTAGCTGTCACATAACTTCATACTTTATTGTAGCTTTAATTTTTTCAAAACTCTACTTTTAATGATGCTTCTTAAATGCTTTAACCTCCCTTGTAGTCCACCACCTACCAGAGGTAGTGAGAAAGAAGGGCTATGGGGGGAAGTGTTTAGAGAGGTTATTTGGAGCAACTCCCATCTGTGTTGTCTGGAAACCCACAGTTTACAGTCCAACAGGTCAACAGTGGCAGCTTGATCTACTTGCAAATATTTCATGGATACACAAGCAGTCCAGTTTGGTAGAGTCAGGTTAGCAAACATGAATTAGCACTACCAAGCAGAGACAGCTAGGCATCAGCCTCAGCATGAGTGAACAGGAGGACCTCTCTAAGGGAAAGATCAGTGAAGAGGCAAGACCAACAAGCATTGCACAGCTAGTTCTATAAGAAAGCCAAGCTCAGCTTCCTTCCCTGTATATAAAGTCCTATTTATACCCTCCAAACACCACGTGTCCTCCATGGGTTTTGCTTCACCATGTATCTTGCCCCAGCATATGAATCTGTCTCATCTGACATCACTCTGCCAATCAGCCCAAGTCTGTGGAAGTGGCAAGAAACTGCAGCACTACCACTAGAACTTTTCGGACATATCTTTCTTATGGAGTCCTGACAAATGGGGCTCAACTACACAATGTAAGGTGGACCAATACATGCATTGTTAGCCAAGATTCCTTCATCACCTGTCCTTTCATATGCTTCAGCAGAATTCTTTCTCCCATGTCTCCCATGTCTGCTTCAGCACAACATTCCCTCAGGAGTCTTTCACCTGTGTCCACTTCAGGAGAATATTCCTTGTGTTTTCCCCAGCCAAACACCATCCAACAGACTTGTTTTCACTTTACTTTATGGAGAGTTCATTGTTCATATACTAGGATTAGACCAAGTGGTGAGATCTGTCAGGTTCCTTTTGCTTAGACTTCTGTTGGCCTGTATGCCCAATATTTGTTCCTCTACATACAGGGTGAGATACTCTCTCAAAGAGGGTCTTAGCATGTACCATCAGACAAAGTAGATCAGACAGTTTCCTTATGGTCACCCTCCAAGGCAGAGAGATAGAAGTTCTTAAGATCTGCCTTGCAGAAATGGAATTCTGGTCCCATAGGATTCATTGGAGAGAGAGAGAGAGAGAGAGAGAGAGAGAGAGAGAGAGAGAGAGAGAGAGAGAGAGAGAGAGAGAGAGTTAAAAGGCTAGAAATTATGACTAAAAACAGCAGCAACAAAAATACACATACCATCACACATGGTTTCACAAAGCCTGGCTAAACACTGCAGGTAATTTCTTTTATCTATGTTGTTATTTTTTTTTTAAAGTACAACATTTAGTGTTGATTTAGTCTCAAAACATATCCTGGAAACAAAATAATTCAACACTTTAAATAAAGCAACACCTGACTCCAAAGAGAGCCAGAGGACACTCATTGCCTGAATTACCCTTCACTGACTACCTGGTTAACACTTGTAAACTGACCTCCAACCACTTGAGACTGCAAACATGTGCAAGGCGAGCTCTTGGTTAAGTGAAATGCGTGAGTGAGCACAGTGCAATGAGTGCAATCTGATGAGAGAGCAGAGCCTTTGCTCTTCTCACTGCCGTGCAACTGAAGTTGTGGCATGGACGCCGGGATAACTCACCCTCCTGCACAGCTGGGAGGATGCAGGAAATGATTCACGAGGAAGACAAGTCCAAATTGGAAGCGAGTGGCTCTTACAAATTTCATAATAAAAACTGATTTTCGTACTCTCTGTGTGCTTATGCTGCAAATGTTTAGTACATTTTTTTTTTTTTTTTTTTGCGTGCTAGGTTTAATGTTCTAATTTGGTTCTGGTTTGTGGGTGAGGTTGATTCGAATAAGTAACAGGGAGACGGTTAAGACTGTTTTTGTGTGTGGGGGGAGTGGGTGGAGTGGGAGTGCTCAGTCATAGGAACTCCATTACCCTCTCCAGGCTATTTGGGGTCAAATGTCAGTGAATTCAGTGGGTAGGGGAATCTTTGTTTTGTGCCATACCCATTAGATTGTTTCATGATTCAGTGAGTCATAGAATTAGGACTGTTTTGGTTGGGAAGCACCTTGGTGATTTATCTCCTCGAGTGGTTCTAAATTAGCAAGCAACTGAGGTGGAGGAAGGGATGGGCCACAGAAAATCCTGTGCAGCTATACTTGGGAACCTTTTTATTTTATTTATTTTATTTTTATTTATTTATTTTTTGCGAGGGTTGTTTGTTTTTTATATTTTCTTCCATTTTTATTAAATTGGGTATTTCTTATTTACATTTCAAATGTTATTCCTTTTCCCGGTTTTCTGTCCATCAGCCCCCTCTCCCTCCCCCATGTGGCTGTTCCCCTCCCCATTTACCCCCCATTACCACCTTCCTCCAACAATTTCCTACACTGGGGGTTCAACCTTGGCAGGACCAAAGGCTTCCCCTTCCACTGGTGCCCCAACAAGGCTACCTATGCCACCTATGCAGTTGGAGCCCTGGGTCAGTCCATGTATAGTCTTTCGGTAGTGGTTTAGTCCCTGGAAGCTCTGGTTGGTTGGCATTGTTGTTCTTATGGGGAACCTTTTTAAAAGAGGTATGTCTAACACTAACACTTTCTTTCACATTATCCTCCTGGAATATATATATATATATATATATATATATATATATATATATATATATATAAAAAAATCTCTCTGTGTGTGTGTGTGTGTGTGTGTGTGTGAGAGAGAGAGAGAGAGAGAGAGAGAGAGAGAGAGAGAGAGAGAGAGAGCTCACATCCCTATTTATCAGGCTCTTTCTCTTGTAAATCTTTTGAAGCTGTTATATTTGCATCTCTAGCAATCTGTTTCTGTCCTTCAGAACAGGGCGATACAAATCTACGTCCTGAAGTAACCATGTGTGGCTCTTCCCTGCTTTGGGAAGGTGTTGGGTCAAGCTGTAGCATATTCAGACAGAAGCAGCCATCAGCTGACTTTTAAAGAGTGATATTCCTATCGTTTTTGCACCATTATGGCACTGGTATAAATTCTCAACAAGGAGGAACCATTCACTACCCGTATCTTTTCATAAACGTCCTGAGATAAGCTGTTTAGATTTTCATGAAAATGTTAAAAATTTAAGTCATGAATATATGAAATCATATTATTGAGCAAAATCTCTCCGTTGGTTTTGTTTTATAAGTAATAACAGCATGAAATATGTATCAAGTATGAACGGTTTATAGTGAGTTTTAATATTAACTTCAGGTTTACTAAATCAGTGATGGCTATACTTATCTGCTATGCCTGACTGAGTTCCCAGCTTCTGCTTGGGGTGAGTCTCTTTCTGTCTTTGTATGTCCCTTTCTCTAGTTTATTAAATTCTATGCTGGGCCAGGTGTTTCACAACTCATAAGAAGTTGGGGAAAGTTGATATTTGTTTATGTGCTTGTTCAAGATAAAATGTCTGCATACGAAGTCTCATTCACGTATGTTGATGTCTTCATGAATTCCTGTAAAACGCAGAGCCTCTGGATCACGGCACAGTGTTGGGGACATGCTTTTTGAGTCCCTTTACTCCAAGAGCTTAATAATATCCATGTACTTTACCTTTCCCTTCTCTCTGCCAAGCTGTCAAGTTTAATGTTGGGGCATGTGTATTTGTTTCATGTAAGAAAAGCCACTTCTTCCTTAAGGTTTTAGTAGGAAATGAATGCTTTATGGATAAAAACAAAGCAACGAGAAGCAGCTGTTCATGAAAGCACCCACCTAATGGTATCATCTAATATAGGCTACCTACCTACCTCCTAGTTGCCCCTCGCTCCCCAGTGACAGATGCATTCATTGTTGCTTACTATGTTGGCTGGTCCTATGTGAAGTTGACATAAGTTAGAGTTATTTGAAAGGGAACCTCAATTGATAAGGCACCTCCATATGATCCAGCTGTGAGACATTTCTTAATTAGTAATCGATGGGGGAGAACCCAGCCTATTGTAGGTTGGGCCATCCCTGGAATGGCGGTCTGGGTTTTCTATGAAAGCAGGCTGACCAAGCCATGGGAAGCAAACCAGTATGTATCACTCCTCCATGGTCTCTGCATCAGTTCCTGCCTCTAGGATTCTACCTTGTCTGAGTTCCTGTCATCATTTCCTTCAGTGATAAACAGTGATGTGGAAGTGTAAACTGAAATAAACCCTTTCCTCTACAACTTGCTTTTTGGTCATGGTGTTCTGTTGCATAAATAGAGGCCTGGAGGTTCACACTTCACCCACCCAACCCTCCTTGTGCTGGGAATTAAACCTAGTGCTTTCTGCATGCTGATTACCCTATTCTACCACTGAGCCACATTCTCAGCCCATATACATTATCTTAAATTTTCTAGTAGCCACACTAAAAACGTAAAAAAAAACATGTAATATTAATTTTAATGATATATGTTATTGTCATGTTATCATTTAACATTTAATAAAATATTAGTCCATTTCCTCCCAACTCTTTGAGATCTTCTCTTGTTTGTATTTACTGATCATCTTAATTTGTATACTAAATGTAGAATTTTCATTGGCAAGACTCTTTGAATTAGTGTTCTATGAAATTTCTTGCTGAAATTTTACATGCCTGAGTTTTTCCAAATTTAGTATTTTCTGAAAACAGAAATGAGTATCAAAAATATTTCTTACCTTATATTCAGATTGACACTGATTAAAATGTTTCATACATTAATTTAGCTTTGGAGCCAAATATGAGCTTCAGAACCATGTCCCAGAGAATTAAATTCACTGGCTTGTATAAGGGCTATATTTTAACATCAAAGTTTAAAAACTATTGTATACATTGAAAGCCAACTTCAAATTTATTAGTATCAATAACATATTTTTCTAAATTTCCTTATAGGTTATTTAATATTGTCAATTAGAAGTTTGATCTGCATATTGACCCATTTCAGAAAAAAGTGGTAGTATTATATGAATTACCAAAAACTGAATTTCAATATAAAATTTCACAGTTGACTTAGACACAAATGCACTTTTTTTAAAAACGATAGTCCAAGCTGATCTCACCCACTTGCAGCATGTTATCTGTGCAAAGTCATAAATCACATTGTCCACTTTATCTTTTCATAGTGAAGACTTGGTAAATGTTTCTTTTGCTTCAAGAAAAACATTAGGCAGAAATGCTGAAAGATAAATTGAGGCATATTAATATACCGAAGAGTCTGTTTGAGAAATGGGAGAAATCAGTAGGTCCAAACAGGTCAAATAGCTTTAGGTTTTGAGTTAATTATTCCTTTTGTTTGTAACCCCTCCCCCCCTTTTTTTTCAATAGCACATGGCAGAAGAATCTTGGGTGACTGTCCATGTGGACAGCCGTCTGTCATTTCTATAGTTTTGGAAGCTGCTCGCTCTACACTTCGTGTTTACTCAGGCAATGTTTATCCTTCTCAGGTCTCCGATGGGGTTGAAGACTAGATAGTTTAGTCTCACAACTAAGCTTAAGTTGTTCAGGATTTAAGAAAATGTTTTAAGGTCTAAAATAATGTTTTTAGGTTGCTAAGTGCAGGTTATGATAGAAAGTGATTGAGGAACAGCGCTTTAGACTCACCAAGATAGGATAGATAGAGGACTCTCTCCAAGTCTGTCAGATACAGATGGACTGGACATTGTGAATGTCATTCTTACCAGAAAGGATATAGTTTGTTGAAGTTAGAGAACAAGTCTTTTATTTAGACAAAAAAATGGGAAAATAATGCAGGATATTTGATCACACTGTGAACCCCAAGATTGCATACTTGAAAAGCCTGTCATTAATTGTAGTGTGGCTCAGCCCTAGCACACGCCATTAATTTTAGAGTGTTGTAGGATATTCAATCACACTGTGATACTGTGTGCTGCAAAACCTGTTTCTAGTTGTGGTGTGTTTCAGCTTTAGCATACGCCTTTAATTCAAGAGTTTTCTGTTTATCTTAAACAAGATTGAGTAAAGTCAACCACAGGTCAAGAGGCAGAGCAAGTGACTGATTGTCAGGTGTAAATATAGGGAGAAAAAACAAGAGAGAGAGAGAGAGAGAGAGAGAGAGAGAGAGAGAGAGAGAGATGGATGAGAGAGATACACAGGAAGTAGAAAGGAGGCGCATTCAGTTGGAAGGGTTTTTAAGATGGTGTAGAGAACTGACTCTTTCCTTCTGGGATGTCAGTTGAGGAGGAAGATGATCTGGGTGCTTCCTCTGCCTTTCTGAGCTAGTGGGCTTTCACCACAGTGTCTAGCTCCCGAGTGTTCTTTTAGTAAAACCAAGCCTTCGGGATTTTGTTTTTTAAAACAACAGCCATTTTTAAAACGACTTCAACCCATTCTCAAACTATATAGCCTTTCCCAATAGCTAGGGAGCATACTAAGCACGAGTCTGACTTAGTGGGTCTGCAGTGGGGCATGAGCTTCTGTTTCTAACACACTCCCTGGTGGTTCCAGTGCCGCTGATTCCCTAACCACATGTTTGAGTAGCAAAGGTTTAACCCACAAAGAAACGTGTAATTTGTTTTAAAAGTAGAGTAGAAGCAAGCAGTTCAGAACTCGTTCTGTGGCTCAGTAACCTCAGCATACACTCACTATTGTGATCCTTTTCCTTCCAGAGTGCATGGCAGAGTTCTCCAAAACCGAGTGTGCCTTGGTCAGAAGCCTCAGAGAACTCCCAGCACCAGTTTCACTCTGTCTCTTTCTCTGGGGCTTTGTGTCTCTGATGGTGTGCACTCTCTCAAGAAATCAGAGCAAGGTGATTGTTCTAGGAAAAAGAAAGTATAAAAAGTAAGTAGACAGCTTGTTCCACAAGCTAAAGTGAACTCGGGCATACAGTTGTGGGTAGGGGAGAATATGGAAAACACATGATGGTCAGATCGTCGAAGGCCTTAGAAATGATTCCAAGGAATTTAAAATTTGTACCGCAGATCAATAGTTCTCAAACTGACAACCCATAGAAGAAAGTCTACAAGACCAACTGTGTGGAGTAAAAGCAGATAGTGAGGTTTCCCATGGTCAATGAGAATGAATTCCATAGTACTTAGCAGGCATCTCTTATGGACTCTCTCAGAAGCCCATAATAGAAATCATCTTATCTACAACTCATTTGTTTTATTGTTCATTTTCTATATTTTAATTAAAATATAGTACTTACTCTATTTTTTCTTTCTTCCTTCCAACCCCTCCTATGCTGTCCTCACTCCATCTCAAGAATGGTCCGTGCACGCACCTACACGTGCGCGAACACACACACACACACACACACACACACGAGGACACATGAGAGTTCCCCTCCCCACGTTAGCATGTCCATTATGTCCTCTTATTTATTATTGTCAGGTCTTGCTTAGGCAGCCCTATTTTAAGGTATCATAGGTTTATCTTTCCTGTCATTTCTAGGAACTACAATCTCACGGGGCTTTCCTGGGTCTCTGGGTCTTTCCACAATGCTCTTTCACAATGCTTTCTGAGCCTTAGATGCTAGAGTTGCATTGTAGCGGTATCCAGTGGTGCTGGACTGCCCATGATCTGATATCTACATGACAATTGGTTGTGATTTCCTGCAGTGTTCTCCACTAATTGCAAATAGAAGCTTCTTTGATTGTTTTACTTTTAACTTCAGTGTTTTCAAATCTTTAAGAACTTTGTGTCATCATATAAAATTACCATATTTTATGGCATTTTATACTATATTTGAGGAAATACATCTAAGGAGATAAGTTACATAATTAGTGAGTAAAAATGCTATATTGGTTTGACTAGGAATGACCCCTATAGACTCTTGTGTTTGAATGCTTGGCCTATAGGGAGTGGCCATGTTGTAGTAGGTATGACCTTGTTAGAGGAAGTGTTTCATGGTGAGAGCTGGCTTTGGGTTCTCCCATGCTCAAGCTATGCCAAGTGAGGCACACAGTCTCCTGCTGCCTTTGGATTACAATGTGGAACTCTCAGTTCTTTCTCTAGCACAATGTCTGCCTGGCTGCTGACATATTTCCTGCCATGATGAACTAAACGTCTGAAACTCTAAGTTAGACCCAAGTAAATGTTTTTCTGTATAGGAGTTGCCGTGGCCATGGAGTGTCCTACAGCAGTAAAACCTTAAGACAGATGCCTAAACGAAGGTAATTGTGTAACCAAGCTATTAGAGTTGGAAAATTAATTTGAACTTTAGAATGCATTAAAGAGAAGAGCAAGGGAGACCCAACAAGAGAGCTTCTGGAAGAATACAGATACCGTGTACAGATTCAGGCAAGGAGAAAGAAAGGGAACAGAAAAGAAATTTCAAAATTAATAGCAAGAGTGTATTTCTGTTGAAAGAAATAACGTACTGCCTGAACTTGGGTAAGAAAAGAGACTTTAAAAAAAATTAGGAACAAGTATCTAAATTAAAGGAGTCCTATTGGGGCTTGGAGAACTTATTAGAAAGAGGGTGAGGGTGGGTTTGATTTTAGATGTGGGCATTTCATGTTAATGATTTCATAATCCATCTCTGGTTCCTCTGTGCATTCCCACTATTCTGCTCGTGGTAGCATTTCAGTGAAAATGGTTTACAAACAGAGAGGACTCTAAAATTAAACTTTAGTAAAAATATGTAAGAAAAATGTGGGGACTCATGTAATCAGAATAGTGTTGACCTTGTGGAAAAGCTAAAATTAAATCATCTTGGCTTTGCACGCCATCTCGCTCTAAATTTATATGTAGAATAGGAAATTAAAGGTCTTGATAGCTAGAAAAAGAAATGATGGAGAAGGGCGACATCCCTTTTCAAATACCAAGTTCCATTTTAGACAAGATGAATGAAGAAGTCAATAACCAAAGGAGATAAAAAAAGCCATCAGTGGGCCATAGGGTAGAAGAGTAAAAGCTAAGATAGTGATTGAAATTATGTCAAAAGAAAAAAATAGAGAAAACAAATGTCTAAATGCTAAATGTAGACAGAAAATTTGAATATATTTTACGTGGGCAATGTTCAAAAAGCTTATCACTTTTCCATGTGGGAAAAAAAATCTCATGCTCCTCAAGAAAGAGGAGGGAAAGAGAGCTTTAAAAATTACTTTAGGCTGTGGAAATCTATTGTCTGCCAGCATCAGACATGGTATTTACTCAAGTTCATGTTCAGCCATGTACAGTATTTCAGCATTGCCACCTAGTAATTTAAAATGACAAGAAAAATAATATAATGGATGCATGCCTGATTTCTCCTTCTGCCATCCCACAATAAGGGTGAGGTGCCTGAAGATTCCTGATTATTCTCTCAGCAGAAGTTGAAAAAGACTTCTGCATGAGGAAAGGGGATTTGAGTTCTACTTAGAACATGATTTCACTCCCTCCAAAAGAACAGCAAGCTCTGAACTCACTGCGTCTAGAAGGATGGACTCATAGTGTCATTGCCAGTATATTTGGATTGACATATTAGGATGTGCAGAATCCAACAGTAGCTTAAGTCCTGGGTGCAATAAGAAAAGAGTCCTTAAAAAAGAACCTAAGGGAATTTGTCCCTTCCATCTTGTTAAGAAACCTAGAGAACTCACCATTTATAACTAAGGAAATGGGCCCTTACCAGACACTTAAGGCTGGCACCTTGATCCTAGACCTTGTAGTCTCCCTCAAGTACAATTAGGAGTGATTGCAGTCATTCATAAGCCACCTATTTGTCATAGTCTGTCAAGCAGCAAGAACAGGCCAAGACCGGTCTGTCTGGTTATTCTGCCTTTGTATCTTTGAAGTCCTTTCCCTACAGGGAAGTGTTCAGAATTCTGGAACCAAATATGCCCTAGTTACTGATGAAACACTTACAGATATATTGAATGAGAGGCCCTTTCTCTGACAAACCCCAGTCTTCATTTTACTAACCCACATATAATCTTCTCTTGCCCCAAGTTTTATATACCTAGGAATTCAAACTATATGTGGGTCCTCATTTTGATAAAAAATACTGAGACAATGATACTAGCTAATGTTACTTCCATGTCTGTAACCACCAGGTTATTGTGAAACGTGACCTCTTTTTGTATGCATTTACACATACACAAACAAATGAGTTATATTCAAATGTTAAAGATATTCAAAAGAAACAGATTACTTAAGATTTTAGTCAGAAGGAACCTTGACTGCGGATGCATATGTTCTAGAGAAATATTAATAAGATTCTCTGCTCTCATGCAGTTGAATATAAGATATGATAAACACTGTGAAGAAAAGTAGAGCTATGTTAAGAGATATAGAGAGTGGCCTATGTCAGGTTAAGTATTCAGAGGATGCTTTCCTCATAAAATGACTTTCTTGGTAAAGTTGATTTTCTATTGCTTCGGTAAGACACCATGGCCAAAGCAACTTGGAGAAGAGAAGTTTATTTGGGGCTTATGGCTTCAGAGTGTTAGAGCTCATGACAATCACAATAGGAACATAGTATTAGGAATGAGGATGGAGCAGTAGCTGAGAGTTCTCATCTAGAGACACAACCACAAGAAAGAGGATGGGGGTATGGGTGACTTGAATTTTTTGAAACCTTAAACCTGACATATGTCTTCCAACAAGGTCATGCCTCCTAATTCTTCCCACACAGTTCCACCTACTAGGGAGTGAGTATTCAAACAGATGAACCTATGGGGGCCATCTTCATTCAAACCATCATAACAACAAACAAAGAAAAAAAGCAGACCATGGGTTATTGAAAAAAAAAGCAGTTGAACAAACATATGGAATAATTACCTCAAAACTAGAATTACAAATGCTCGAAAAACACAAAAGAGGCTTTCTAGGGAAGAAGCAAGAGAACAAAGGTAGAGGATGTTGGAAAGTAAGGAGAGATGGAGCTAGGAATAAAATTATGGAGGACTTGTAGCTGTGGGAAGGTCTTTGGGGCTTAATGCTGATGAGACGATCAACTGTTGCAGACATGATGAAGAGAAGAATGGGATGATGGGAACTAGTGTGTGTTTAAACTGAAGGCTGACTGTGATTAATGGAAAGGTTACCTGGAGTTTTTACCAGCCTTGATCTCAATGGAGTTGCTGAGAAACCATCACAATGCCAGAGTCAACAGGGTTTGTTGATGAGTTAAATATACAGCATGAGGGAGTCAAAGACAACTGAAGTTTAAGCTTGGAATGATCATGTATTGAGAACTAGTTCTTTTTGTTTCTTGGGGATTTTTTGCATCTTATTAAGAGAATTAGTAGTTTGAAAATGTTAGGTAGATTTTGGGGGAAGGGGCTATGCCTAAGAATTTATGAATGGAAGTCACTATCACATGGTTGATATTTAAAGCCATGTCATTTATGACTTACTAGGTCCCTAAGAGAAATTTTGTCTTGAAGGCCTTCCAAATTCATGCAGAAATATCAATGTATTACCTGAAACAATGTATTACCCAATTTCTGTACTCTGCTCTTGTCTCTCTATAACAACCCCAAAGCATATGAACCTACTAGAGCCACCTTTATTCAAACCATCACAGCAACAACAACAGCAACAACAACAACAACAACAACAACAACAACAACTACTACTACTACTACTACTACTACTACTACTACTACTACTACTACTGGACAACTGGACAGCCCACTGTACTGAACTCTGTTTGCTATCCTGGCAAACAGCGATTGGAATCGCCCCAAAGAACTCCTTCTAAACAGGCCCACATCCCCTTGTCCTAGTTACCATCTTTCTCCTCTACTTTTGGACATTCGGCTAGAAGAGGGGTGGAAGCATTTGCGAACCCTTATAAAAGTAGACTTTGAATAATCTAAGCCTACAGTAGGCTTTGTTGAGTAGTGTCCGGATACCAACAGTCCAGTTCAAAAGTGTCACCAAAAGTGTCACCAAGCATAAATCAGCAATGGCAGACCGTGAGGCCTCTTATGAACACTGCTCCGTGAGTGAGCAGGCATGATCAGGACCAGTCAGAATGCCAGGAGTTCTCTCCTCTGCCTCTCAATGAAATGAAGATCAGCAAAGGTGTGAGAACAATGAAGAGTCGCACAGCTAACCATGCAAGTGCCCTGTCACTGTGGAGTCCCATTTATACTCTCTCCAGACACCACATGTGCTCCCATGAGTCTTGCCTCAGCAAACCACATGAGCGCACTTCACATGACGCAGCCAGAAACTTCCCTTTAATTTGACTTTCTTTGTGTCCTGCTTGTTCACACACAGGTTGCATGTCCAACACACGTTGGATGGCAGGCTGTCAGCAGTTGAGGCACAGAGAACTTCTTGCTCTATGGCTAGCTTTGACACATTGGAAGCAAACTCCATATGGACGTTCTTCAATGCTCATAATCTTTGAAGTACTATGGAGGTGCTGCCAGGAGGTGACACATCTCATTGTCAAAAAAAAGGCTTAAATTAACAAAACACCTTTAAATGCCATGTTCTGTAGATCTCAGAAGGTTTTTGAAGACCACCATTTACCGCTGTTTACCATCTGTTCAACCTTAGAAAACATATTTCTATAACCAACTAAACTAATCTCAATTGACCATGAGTTTGATTAACTATTAACATTTTTAAATTATCCTAAATGCCTTATAAAAGCAGCTTTCAAAAGGACTACCTGGAAAGAAATACCTTAAAAAGAGTTGATACATAATATGTTGTAACCAAATATAACCTTAATTTTGTATAAATATACAAAGATCTATGTCAATGTAACCGAGTATAACTTTAGTTTTGCATCAATATACAAAGAGCTACACCAATGTAACAAAATATAACCCCAATTCTGTATCAATATACAGAGATCCACACCAATATAAGAATTTTTGGCAGTAGTGGCTCTATGGTTTAAGAGTAGATTCAATAATGCATCCTTTATTCTTGTTATTCCTATATCCCCCTCTTTTGTCTACATAAAAAGGAAAAATTTTAACTCTAATATAATAAAACTATTTATAACAATGAAGTTATTTTTGCCAAGTTTTCTACAATGTCCAGCTTGGTTGTACTTGGCAGTCTTAAGATTAATTATTTTATTAGTTCAAAGTTCTGAAAATGTTCTTGTCAGTCTCATGTGAGCTCAGCAATTTGAATGTCCTGAGCAGTTTGTAGTCTGAAGCTGATCTTTGGCTAGTGTTTGTCAGTTTAGTGGCAATCCTGGCTAGGCAGCAAGCACAAAGGTACCCACTGTTTGCCCAGAAACTCACAGCAGAAGTAATAAGGCGGTTTTGTCCAGTGTTAGCATTTTTACAATCCAGGCAGATTCATCCCCATCATCTTCTTGGAGACCTAAAATGTTACTGTTTGGAATGGTCTGTGCTAGAGCGGAGCCACACCACAACTAGAGACAGGTTTTTTTTTTTTTTAGTATATAGACTTGGGGTTCACAGTGTGATCAAATATCCTGCAACAAATGGCTCTCAAACTTTGGTAAAGTTTGGGTAAAGTGCTTTCTATGCAGGAGTGAAATCCCTAGCATCTACAAAAGATCTGGATATGTGCTTGTTATCCTGGGAGGAGATACTGGGAGGACATTTCAGGCAAAAGGATCATTGGCCAGACAGTCTAGACATACTGGTTCAGTGAGGGGTGCTGCCTTAGAAGTAACATGGAAAGCAATAGAGGAAGACATCCAGTGTAAATTTATGGCTTTCACACGTGCATACACAGTACACACATGCTCTCTCTCTCTCTCTCTCTCTCTCTCTCTCTCTCTCTCCCTCTCTCCCTCTCCCTCTCCCTCCCCCTCTCTCTCTCTCACACACGCAGGGAAAAAAGATGTTTAGATTTTTAGGTATTGGTTATTACTGTGATGTGAATGTCCCTACCTTAGCTACTTTTGAGCTACCAACATTGTGTCACTAGTGCAGAGCTCCTGCGAGATGTGTCTATAATCCTGAACAATAAAAAGAACTTCAGGAGGAATTACCATCCCTGACCTCAAGCTGTACAACAGAGCAATAATGATTAAAAACTGCACGGTATCGGTACAGAAACAGACAGTGTGATTAATGGAATCAAATAAAAATCCAGGAATAAACCCACACACCTTTGGACACATGATTTTTGATAAAGAAGTCAGAACCATACAATGGAAAACTGAAGTAATTTTCAACAAATGGTGCTAGACTAACTGGCTGTCCTCATGTAGACGAATGAAAATAGATCCATACTTATTACCCTGCACAACACACAGTTCAAGTGGATCAAGGACTGCAACATAAAACCAGATACACTAGATTTCATAGAAGAGAAAGTGGGAAAGAGCCCCAAACACACTGGCACAGGGGAAATTTTCCTGAACACCAATGGCTCAGGCTCTAAGATCAACAACTGATAAAGGAAACTTCATGAAACTATAAAGCTTCGGTAATTCAAAGGACACTGTCAATAGGACAATTCTGCAGTCCATAGATTGGGAAAGGGTCTTCACTGTATATCTGACAGAAGGCTAATATCCAAAATTTACAAAGAACTCAAGAAATTAGACAACAATAACCCAATTAAAAATGGGGTACAGAGCTAAACAGAGAGCTTTCAGCAAAGGAATCTCAAATGGCGGAGGCACTTATAGAAATGTTCAAAGTCTTAAGTCATCAGGGAAATGCAAATCAAAGCAACTCTGAGGTTTCGTCTTAAACCCATCAGAATGGCTAAGATCAAAAACTCAAGATATAGCATATGCTGGCAAAGATGTGGAGCAAGGGGAACACTTCTTCCTTGCTGATGGGTGTGCAATCTTGTACAACCACTTTGGAAGTATATTTGGTGGTTTCTCAGAAAACTAGGAATAGTTTTACCTCAAGACCCAGCTATACCACTCCTGGGCTATACCTAAAAGATGCTCCACCATACCACAAGAATACTTGTTCCACTATGTTCCTAGTAGCTTTATTCATAATAGCCAGAAACTGGAAACAACCCAGATGTCTCTCAGCTGAAGAATGGATAAAAAATATGCATCTGCACAATGGAATACTATTCAGCTATTAAAGAACAAAGACATCTTGGATTTTGCAGGCAAATGGATGGAACGTGAGAATATCATCCTGATTGAGGTAATCCAATTCCAAAAGGACATGCAGGGTATGTACTCACTTATAAGTGGAAATTAGCCAGAAAATAACAGATAACCCATGCTACACTCTACAGACCGAAGAAGCTAAAGAAGCAGGAAGGCCCAAGCAAGGAAGCTTGGATCTCACTTATAAGGGGGATAAAATAAAAGAGGCAGATGGAGGGAGGGAACTGAGAAGGAGAGGCAATGGGGAGAGGAATGAAGAATTCAGGATCAGGTGTGAGATGGCCAGATGGCCATGAAAATGAATTGAAATCTGCAGTTGATGGGGGGTGAGGAGGTAGGTGGTATCCCAGAAGGAGACAGAGACCTGGGATAAGGGAGGCATCCAGGAATCAATGGGGTGACCCTAGCTGAGGCCCATTACACTGGGTATATGGAACCTGAAGAGGTTACAATCTGTAGCCAGGCAGGAACCGCAGTGGTGCAATAGAGTCACCAACTCATCCACAAAACTTTCAAGCCAAAATTTATCCCATCTACAAGAAGTGCAGGTACGGGGATGGAACAGAGAGAAGGAAGGAATGGCCCAACTTGAGACTCATCCCACGGGCAAGCAACAATCCCCAACACTATTAATGATACTCTGCTATGCTTGCAGACAGGAGCATGCTGTACTCTGAGAGGTTCCACCCACCAGCTGACTCAGACAGATGCAGACACCCACAACCAATGGATGGAGCTTGGGGACCCTTATGGAAGAATAGGAGGAAGGATCGTGGTCCCCAAGGGGATAGGAACGCCACAGGAAGACCAACAGAGTCAAGTAACCTGGACACTTGGGGATCTCAGAGACTGAACCACCAACCAAGGAACACACACAGGCTGGACCTAGGTAACCCTGTGCATCTGTAGCAGATGTGCAGCTTGGTCTTCATGTGCGTCCCAAACAACTGGAGCAGAGGCTCTTCCAAAGCTGTGGCCTGTCTGTAGGATGTGGTCTTCTAGCCTTGGTTGGCCCCAGTGGGAGAGGGAACAACTTAGTCTTGCAGAGACTTGAAGTGCTAGGGTTGGGGGATACTCGGGGGGGACTCCACCACTCAGAGGAGAAGGGGAGGGGGGAAGGAGGAAGGATTGTGTGTGGGGTGACCGGGAGGGGGGCAATGAGTGGGATGTAAAGTGAGTAAGCAAAAAAGATTAATTAATTAAAAAGAAATGTGTTTATAGTGACTCTCCACTGAAGAATATGGGCGCCCATTCAGCCCATTTGAGTTAAGAGAGAGATTTGTGGACCAGTGCGTGTAGGGACTTAGTGTCTATTAGAGTGGTGTCTAGGTGAATCAACCAATTAGTGACTGATAAGAGGAGGAAATAGGGAGAGAAGTTTCTGGCAGGATTTGAGTAAAGATGAATTCTGAGTACTCAAAATTATATTTAGCAGCACCATGTTTGTTTATTTATTTATTCATTCATTTATTCATTTATTTATTTATTTGCTACTCTTGTGAGACCCTAAACAGTGTAGCAAAATTTTTACAGGAGTCAAATCTGTCCAAATACAAGATAAATTAAGATTTAAAATGCAGGATTTTGACATAAAATACCTAATGGCTAATTACACTTGAAGTTCTATTTATAAAAGATAATTTGTACAGCATGTACATCTATCCATTGCATGAGATATTCGCCTATTGAAAAAAAAATCACTGTTCACCTAAAATTCAAAATCTACTGATGAGTTGTTTTTCCTTTGCTAGGCAAACCAAGTTCCTCATCGCATATTAATAATACTGAACTCCAGGATGTCCTTGGTATTCAATGGTCACCGGAGCACTGTAGCAGGACGTGTTTCCACAGGCAAGGCTCCCATATGGGCTGGAAGAGTGAGAGGAGGAAAGACTGTTTTTGAGGATTGAATGAGTTTCCAAGCCAACAGTTCTCAACCTGTGGGTCACAACTCCTGTGGAGAGAGGTCATTGCCCCTCTCATGGGGGGCACCTAAGACCATTGGAAACCACATATTTACTTAATGACTCATAACAGTATTAAAATTACAGCTATGACGTAACAACAAAAACTAATTTTATGGTTGGGGATCATTGCGACACGAGGACCTGTATTAAGGGGTCTCAACATTAAGCCAATCTACTCATGAGTATAGACTACTCTATCCATGTAAGTCGGTCTGAGGTTTATTCTCATTGGCATCACATTTCCCATCAAATCTAGAAAGAGTTTCTCTGAATTCTGCCTCTCAGGTCATATCTGAGGCTGTTTCCGCCAGCAGCCATAGGTAAGCGTCCCCCGCATGTTGCCAAGATTAGGGAGGTGTTCCACCCATGGCTCTAATGTTGCAGCCTACCATTCTTTTACTCCAGAAACGGCCTGCTTTAAATCATCCTTCCGTTCTCAATCCTGAATCCCCGTGAACAAGGCCCAGCTGGCCTCTCCCTCTTGACTGAGGCACAGACCGTGTTTGTTCATGTTCCCCACACCTGGGACCTGCCTGGGAGGAATTCCTTGTCACAGTCGGGTCTCCTGGAAGCCTCTTGGGAGACAAAACAGATGGGCTTCTGCCCTCTGGACGCTGCTGGCTGGAAGGGCAGCCTCAGTTCTTGGCAGGCTAATGGTGTCCATGTGCGAGCTGGAATGCGAAATCACATAAGCGATGCTGTGCACTCGGTGGTACTTGAATGATCCTGTGAAGAGAATACAACGCAATTTTAAGTAAAGGGAAATTTCCGAAGGTCTGAAATGCTCTCAGGCCATTTCGCAATTCCGTAAAGGCTCTGTCGTTTAGGTTGTGTGCGCTTTTGGTGCACGCCGCACCTAATCATTTTGTGTTTTCAGCCAAGGACAAGTATCATCTCCTTCTCCCCCTGACCTAAGCGTGCTCCTGGGTTTATTTTCCTAATCTTTGCTAAAGGTGTTATGCCTCACACAGTCAAACAGCACCAAGAGTTCAGCAGCCATTGCAGACTGCCTTCTCCCTCAGTTCCCTCCACATGGGGATTCGAACTCCAGTTCCAATGCCCGTGCACCAATGCTTTACCAACTGAGCCATCTCTCCGGCTACCACACGTTTATAGGACAGCCTCCTGCATTCGTCACATTCTTTCTGTTTGTAAACTACTCACCGAGTTGCCTTTCTTTGGAGCTCCATTTCTGAGTCTTACCTAGCGACTGAAGGATCTCCATGACTCCATGACCTCTTTCCAGATCTGAATGAGATACCATGGATGGGGCACAGAATAGAGGAATAGAGAGGATGGACTAGGGGGCATTGCATTCATTTCTCCATTTATTATTATTATTATTATTATTTATTATTATTATTATTATTATTATTATTATTATTATCATTATATTGGTGTAAGTTTGAACATTTGCCAAAGTATCTTTGTCTTCCTTCTTGGCTAGTATTCTGGTCAGCTTTCACTGTCAACTTGACAGAGCCTATATAAGTCGTCAGAGAGGGATTGCCTACATCAGACTGGTCTATGGGCTTGTCTCTGGGGAATTGATTGTCCTGATGTTTAACTAATACAGGAGTGACCTGACCACTGTGCAAGTGGTTCTAGACTAAGAAACAAAGACAACAGGGCACGAGCCTGCAAGCAAGCACCATTGTCCACTGTCCTGCTGTACTTTGGATGAGAAGTAAGTCCCCCGGCCAACGATCCTGTCGCTTGGAGTAGTAAGCAGGCCTGCCTTCAAATGCTTGCCTTGGTTTCCCCCACTGATGGACTCTAACCTGAATGGTGATATAAGCCTTCTCCTCACATAATTTTAAAGCCATGTTTTTATCACAGCAATAAAATACAAACCGGAACAAGTAATCTGTCCACAAAGGTGGCCGGCCCCAGCATGGCAAACCAGAATAGCCAGGAGCGTAAGAATCCGAGCTCTGCATCAAACTTGCCCAAGTTCAGGTTGCAGCCCCATCGCTTTGTTACTTTGGATAAGCGAATGAACGCTGTTAAGTTTTATTTTATTCATAGGTTAAGAGAGATGATGTGTCATGTATAGTGTAAGGGTTAAATGAGAATCTAAAATGTGTCTGGTGGGATGCTTGGTCTGAGCCTATCTGTGTCCCAACTGCCATAAGTCAAAATCTCTTAAGAGCTCTGGCTGTCCTCTTATAGTTTGATGGCACTTCTAAAATACTCAAACTTAGCACCATACTTGGATTCTGGAATGGGCCAGTTTCTAGGGAGGAAGTCTTTTTAAATTTTTTTTGGTATTGGATATTTTTAATTTACATTTTAAATGTTATCCCCTTTCTCGTTTCCCATCCATAAACCCCCTATCTCATTCTCCCTCCCCCTGCTTCTATAAGGGTGTTCCCCCCATCCATCCTCCCTCTCTACCGCCCCCCTGACATTCCCCTACACTGGGGGGTCCAGCCTTGCCAGGACCAAGGGCCTCTCCTTAGGGAGGACATCTTGAGCATTATCATCACTGAATAGTACAGAGAAGGGAAGGGAATTGGGCTAGGAGAAGTTGATTCCCAGAAAAAATTAGAGATGAATTATTTCTGGAGAGCTACCAATCTTGCTCCAGAAGTCATGTCAATACTAGGTTTCCTGGTATGGCCCACTATACCATAATGAAGGTGCCCCAACAGCCTGGAAACAGCAGCCTGTTATCTTTGTGAATAACTGACGGGGGGGTAGGGGGACTAGCCAGTGTAGGAAGGGAGTGGTCCCAGGCTACACACATCGCAGAAGAGCACATTTCGATTGATATTTTCTCAAGGCTCTGTCAGCCTCTATTCTGGGCCGTGCCATTCTTCTGAACCTGACCTTCGCAAAACCTCCCCATCCCATGGTTCTCAGTCATTGATGTTCTTGACCTGGCCATACTCTTGTCACGAATGATCATTCCTACAAGGATACACTTGCTCCTTACCCATGAGGAATACAGATATTATTTGGAATTACCAGCCCTGTGCTGGACACATAGCCAAAGTGCTCATGGGGCCAAGTTGTGCACTCCTGCATTCTGAGATGGCCACCGAAGACCTCATCAAAGCTGAGTGCGTTCTGTGCTTTCATACGAAGTATGGATCTACTTAGAAATTGAGGGAGACTGCATCATGAAGAGCAAGGAGCCACTTCGAACTTGCCTTCTCTGAAGTTCTAAGCTAAGAATTTGATCCTAAGAGAGAACCAAGAAAACGAAGGATCTAGTGCATGCTATTCCAGAACCCTTTGAAAACACCCTTTTCCTGTTTTCTGCATCATCGTCATCATCATCGTTGTCAACTAAAGGTTTTCATCCTTTCATTAGTGGCTGCTGATGTCTGTGGTGGTCAGGGAAAATCCATTCTTGGAGATGTCCTCCTGGGACTTTGTTGAGAAGCAGGGCGGGTGAGACAGAACTTCCTCCTAAGGAAGGGGTTCTGGGGAAGAGCACACGGAGATACTGTGGGAAGCACTGTCCTCTATATGCAGCCCCCTCAGGCTGGGTCACAGTGCTTTCTGTCGCTGAAAATCTCACAGAAAGTGCTATGTTGTCTTGTTATTTCAATTTGATAGTGAGAAACTGTTTCTAGTTAGGATCTTGTAGTGAATTCTGGTTTTGTTTTGCTAACCCCTTGAAATGGGTAATCCTGTCGTTTTTTTTTTTGTTTTTGTTTTTTTTTTTTTTTTTTTTTAAATCTTTGGAGAATTACAGAAACCATTGAGTGGTAAAAGGTCCCCATTCTCCTCGGAAACCATGAGGACGGCAAGGTGAGTGAAGATCAAATGATTCTATGCTGCTGGGTAGGGGAAACCACAGTGGAAAACCAGCCAGCCCTTCACGAAGGGTCTCTGTAGTGGGCTGGAGGTGTGGTCGGTAGTTCCGGGAGATGAGGGTGTCTAGATTACTCTGCCTTTGGGTCAGGTCACTGTCTGAGCCTCCTGGCGGCATTCAGCAACCTTAGTCAGAGGAACTGAGGGCATAGAGAAGTCCCCTGCGCGAGCCTTACCAAATAGGTAAAAAGAAGTAGGTTCTTAAGCTACTCCACCCTCACCCTGCTACTCCGTTATTTTCCAAGAATGTTTACAGTTTCTTTCCTTTGTGTGTTCTCCTTAAGTTAACTGGGGAAGGAGAGCTAAAGGAGGGGTAAGAAGCTCATGCAATTTGTCATTTCTTTTCGGAGGAGAAGCGCTATAAATGATGCAGGACTGCTCCCAGGAACAGAGCGGGAGACTTAAGGACGTTCTTTGTCCCAGTCGCCAGTAGATGGCGCTCCGCCTCCGCTCAGCCATCCGTCCAGCCTTGCCACCCATTGGCGGGGTTCTGAGGTCCAAACCCGTGTCACCAGCGCAGGCAAGAGGCAAATATTAAACCTAGCATTCCCTGCGTTTTTGAGAAAGCAAGCCTTTGTGTTTAGGTTGACTCCAGAGTCTCCGGAGATGAGCTTGGGAACTCCGTCTGCCGCTGAACTCATCACGGTGGCCTTTTAGTCTCTTAGCAAATGCTTCCCCGGGGTCCCAGTTCAATTACCTTTTGTCTCCCCTCTGTTCTAATGCTCCGGTAGGATGCATGAAAAACAAAGCAAGGTTAGACATTTTCTACCTCTCCTACAATAGTTTACTTTCCTTGTTTCCAGAACCAAATGAAGAAAGTGGTCTCAAAGCCCCAATCCATGTGCAGACGTGTGTGCGTGTATACAAACCAATATGAATAGTGTCGCGTCTAGTCCAAATTTACTTTTGTCCTAAAGGAGCTATATAAACAAACCACAAGTAAGCAAAAATTTTCTCTCTTTTGGGTAAAATGTCTGACAAGGTTTTCATTACTCGCCCTCCAAGTGTGTGTTTATTTGCCCTTTCAGAGGGTCCAGTATCTGAAAAACTATTCAGAATGATGGCTAATCAATTCAACAACTAGCTACTGACTAGGATGATGGAGAAAGCTTTTATTCTGTGTTGCGGGGGATGCAAAGATAAGTGCTTAACGTCAAAGAATTCACCGCCCAGTCATAGAAAAATCGCTGCGGACAGGTGAAGCCGCGAGGCCATGTGTTTGTGCGACTGTAGGCTGCAGCGGTGGGCTGCTGTGTTAAGAGTCGTTTGAGATTGAGATCTGAGGGGCTGTTCTAGTCGTTTAGAGCACCGTGTGGAGCAGTGAATGCAGGATAGTTTGGTCGCCTCAAAGACTCGCCACACTTGATTTGAGCTGTACTATGCTGTACTGATAAAGATGTGAATTAATTCCCCGAAGGACGGAATTTACCTTAGGTCAGCAGAATAATCTGCCTTTCTAAAGCACCTCTGCACGTGTTACCTCAGGGAGAACAACTCGGCAAGTATTTACATTGTGCTTATGTTCAACAAAATGTAAGCAAGAGATGAACACTTAGATATTGAAGACTTCAGCATGGCCAGAACCCAGAATGCCAAACTCCTTATAGTAACTGTGGCTTTATGATCTTTCCTTGTAGAATATATTGAATGGATTTAGATGGAAAGGGACACTTTTTCCAATGAGAAAGCAGTGTTGAATCAATCTCTCTCTCTCTCTCTCTCTCTCTCTCTCTCTCTCTCTCTCTCTCTCTCTCTCTCCCTCCCTCCTCCCTCCTCCTTCTCTCTCTCTTTGTATTTGGAGAGCAAGGAGAAAAGGGGCGGGGATCTTCCAGAGGTCTTGGTCTGTTGCGACAGCCTTGCCAATCCTTCAATTACCGCGTTTCTTTCATGAGAAATTGTTATTAGAATGCACTCACCCTTTTAGGGAGCCGTGAATGTGGTTATAATTGCTTGTTTCTGAGATAATTGGCCGGACAGCAGAGCCCTGGAAGAGTTACTTGAACAAATGGAACAAGGGCACCAGCCTGGGCTGCACTCTGTTGGCTGCAAGGACGAGGAGGACCCACGGTGGACACAGGAAACACCACTGGGAAGTCCTCTGAACAAGAGCACTTCAGAGTGTGAGGACCACTTGGGCTCTGATACTTCCCTGAGGAGGGAACTTGAACTACATGAGCTTTTGGTGGGTTCAGTTCCATCCCCTGATAAGGAGTGGATTATCTAACCGATCCCATTCCTCCCGGTCCTCCTTCATGGGAGGCTTCGTGGAATCAGATATGAACTCGCTTGAATCCCCTCACAGCTACAGGAGCAAGGGAGAGGGGAGAGGATGGTAAAAGGCTGATTGATTTCAGGCATTTAATCAATGCAAAAATTTCTAACATCTGTATTCTTGGTACTGTTGATAGCTTTTGATGTCATTGATCAAAGAGTTGTGCTAATTCATTACAAACTGACAGAAAATGGTGATGTTTTTAGCTCCTGGGGAGTAAATAGGATACACTTTGTCTTAAAAGTTTAAGCTCTTGAGATTAGCATACTGTTAGTATTTTCTCTGCCTCTAAACTCCTGGCTCATTTTGGTTTCTTAAATAGAAAAAGATTGTAGAGAACGCCCAATGATGCCTGTTTTTTGGCACAGTAACCAAGCAGTGGCAATCAGAAAGGTTAAAGAGGCCACTGTTGGCTAAAAGTGAGACAGTAATCATTCGCAGGGGAGACTAAAGGACTTGTAGTAATACGGCGAACCATCCAGTTAACACCAGAGCTCACTAAGATCCTGCCCAGCCATCCAGGACTGATACGAAGAGGTACAGCTGACCACCTCAGCAAGCCAGCCGATCTGTTTCCTATTTTCACCCCCTTGCCAATATCCCTCTGTAGAGTTAAAAACCCTACAGAGTCACAGGATAATAGAGGTTTCATGTAAAACGTAGTGAGATTTGGAAATTAGCCGACCATGGCCAGTTTAAAGTAGGTAGCACGAAGACAGAGAACCAAGAGTTTTCTGTAACACTTGCTAGATTCCAAGGCAGAAATCGTGCCAGCCTGCTTCTGATGGCGTCATTTATTTTGTTAAGTGGGTTTTCAGTGACTAAGTGGGTTTCAAGCATGAACTCGCAAGCTACCACTTTTTTTTTTCAAGTTACAGCAAAACCAGGCCAATGTCATAAACTTTCAAACTTCCTTCAAGCCACGAAAGCACAATCGCGATGCTCTGTATCCACCACACTAACTCTGTAGATACGAAAGAGCAAAGTAGAACTCCGTGTCCTGTCATGGAGCGGGTTTCTCAGAGTGTGTGAGGTTAAACAGCAAAAGAAAAGCAATATGTAGAAACTGAAACTCATATTTAGAAAAAAAAACCTGCTTTTCATTTAATATACAGAAAAAAATGACTAAAATGGTTGTCTGAGGAAGGAACAGTAGGAGTATGTAAAAGCTAAAAAAACACGAACTCATTCTAGTGTGTTCTCTGTAGTGTTTGAATGTATTTTTGCTGAAATATATGAATGTATTATTCATGAAATAAGATAGTTTTGAAGAGTATACATCTCATCACCCCACCTCAGACAGGCCGGACAAAACAATGATCTCATCTTCTGTTTTGCGTTTTTGAACATACAGATTTTTTTTTTTTTTTTTGGTCGTCCAATTTACTGTAGCGTCGATAGAGTTACGCCATCTAGCTCATGTTAAATGCCTGGATTCTCACGATCAAAGCAATCAAAGCCCACTTCCACCTTAGCCCTCTGACACCATCCATCAAATGGATCTCTGCTGAGAGATGGCTGTTTCACATGGAGGAGAACACTGGGCTGTTGAGGAGATCCTAGGGAGGGTGCAGGGAAATCTCCTACCTGGTCTTGGCCTGAGCTTTGCTTCTCCTGTGGAGAAGCCTCCTCCCACCTCCATTCTCACTTGAACAAAGCAGGGTCTTGGCATACAGAGAGAACACCAGAAATGAATGTTCAACTAATTGTAACTTGGAAAAAAAAATCATCACACTTCTCTGAAGGGATAGGAAGTAGGATCTGAAGGAACCTGCCTGGCTGTCATTCCAATGCCGTTTTGCTGTCAGAAGCTCTCTGGCCATTTTTTTGATGTCTTACTTAACTCTGGTGTCTATTTCCAAACCATACTTTAAACGGGGAAATTCTATGCTACTGTGGGCAGACTGGGCTCTCACAAGCAACTTAGGCTCTGCACACGCCCAACCCCCAACCCCATCCCTCCTTTTTTCCTACACCTTCTCCCTCCCTCCTTCCCCTCCCTCCTGGCTCCCTTTTGTCTTCCCTTCTCTGTGCTTTCTTGTTCCCTACCGATGTCTGTCTCAGCGTCTTGAAGTAAGCGCTCTGGACACATTCTCGTCGGCTCTTACTGAGCTCTGTCATAGACGAGCACACAGAGTGACAGAGCTTTAATTTCCCAGGCTGGAGAAAGCTGATTGCTTTGTCATATCTAATTGGATCTTTTGTTTGCTTGTTTGCTTTCCTCTCCCTAAAAAAAAAAAGTCACCCCTAAGTGTTGGGGAAAATGCCAGATTGCATTCAGCTTCAGTCAGAAGCCATAGAGAGGAATTTGGTGGGGAGCTGAAAGGAGTCACCCCTTCATAAAGCCTTCCTCTCTGTGGTGTTTCCTCATGTATAGGTTCCTGTGGGAATCCCAAGAGAATATCTATGGGCAAATGTTTTAAAGGGCGTACATGCTACCAGAAGCTGCTAACAGGCATAAACTACAAGGGATAACCAAGTCATTCTCCCTCCTATATCTCACGACTCGGACCTTTAGCAAGGTGCTTATAAAAGTCTCCATTTCATGTGTAAAAGGGGCGTTAAACTAGCAGAATATGTATATGAAAGTTATACAGTTCAACAAGTTGTGATTATAAAATACAGTGTGGAAAGTTAGAGGAGCAGGGCTGTTTAACACACAAATAACCCAGATGAAAACAGTGGTGGGTGTCTCCCAGTGTAGGTCTACTTCACTGTCTCGCACGGATGTTTGTCTCTCCCTGCTGCCAGTAGCCAGCTGCCCCTCCGGAGGCTACATGTGATGCTGGGCTTAGGAATGCTCCACCCAGAGCCTGCCTTAGACCTACCACAAAGGTTTTATTTTTGCAAGTTTTCTTCACATATATCCACTGCCCTATTTTTTTTCCCTGAGGTCCTCTAGATATTTTTTATCCAGGTGAAGAACAGGGATGTAGTTCGTTCTTGACCTCGGGGTTGTGGGTGGAGGCTGAGCCATTAGTGTCTTGCCGTGTCACTAGAGTCAAGCACTCTGAGAAGAGGACTGAAGGAAATTGGGCTTAAGGAAGAAAGTGTCAGCTGAGAGACTGTAAAAGGACATCCTTGTGACAATTCCGACCAGCTGTTCTCAATGGATGGAGAACTGGAGAGGAGAACCATCCTCTGCAGGGAGGAGTCTGGTAGGTGCCAGCTTTGTAAAGCACTAAATATCTCCGTCTCTGCCTGTCTCTGTCTGTCTGTCTCTATCTGTCTGTCTGTACCTCTTCCTATCCCTATCTCTATTCCTATCCCTCTCTTTTTCTCTATCTTTATCATCTATCTATCTCTATGTGTCTATGTATCTATGTATCTGTCTATATCTATCTATCTACCTATCTATCTATCTATCTATCTATCTATCTATCTAACTATCTATCTATCTGTTATCTATCTATCTATCTATCTATCTATCTATCTATCTATCTATCATCTATCCATCCATCTACCCATCATCTGCCTGTCCATCTGTCCATCTGTCTGTCCATCCTTCTGCCCATTTATCTGCCTGTCTGTCTGTCTATCATCTATACATACATCCATCATCTGTCTGTCAATCCATCTGTCTGTCTGTCTATCTATCTATCTATCTACCTATCTACCTATCTATCTATCTATCTATCTATCTATCTATCTATCTATCTATCAGCTATCCATTCATCCATCACCTGTCCATCCATCCATCCATCCATCCATCCATCCATCCATCCATCCATCCATCCGTCTCCCTGAAGTACTCAAATCCCAGGGCACACTTGATCAGTGTCATGTAGTTGGCTTTTAGGACCCATTGCTCTCCTGACCAGAGGCCTTTGTGTACTCTTAAGGGGCTTTTAGCAAAACTGTTTAAGCAGACAGGGCCATTTGAAGGCATCACATAGGACCTTCTCAGTGTTTTGTCTCCTCGCCCGTTGCTGCCACGTTTGTTGCTGACACCTTTGTTTAGTGTTAACATGCCTAAGACTTCTGAAGCTATGTTCATATATGAGACTCTCCTGAAAATATTTTTTTTTTATTTCAGACTTACGCTTCCCAGAATGGAAAACAATGAAAGCAGATTTTTATCCTGGAGGCTGAAAGAAAAAAGTAACACACCTCAGATTGGATTATTTCCCAGCTTATGGAAAACAACGTCTTCTGGCTTTAAAACAACAAACCACATGGGTTTGCACTTGGTCTGGGGATCTGTGGCAGCCTGGGTTTATTTCTAATGCATCCTCTACTTGTATAAGTTGTGATTATTTATCGTCTATTCTGTCCGTTCAAATAACTTCCATCGAAGGTTCTTTTTTTTAAAAAAAAAAGTCTTTTCACATATGCTTGGACAGTGTTTTGCCACGCACACAGTATTTTCATGTTCATTATCCTATTGATTGTTGCCAAGACATTTTAAACAACCTTGCAAATAGTATTTAAAAATCATTAGGGCCATTAATATTCTATTTAGTCTGCAAAAATTTGAAATAGCTGATGCATTCATATCACGGAACCAAGAGGATATGAATTTTTGCCTGTGGCAAAACATTCCCAGAGCAAATTCAGACGCAGAAACCAAATTCCAGTGAGGAAATACAGAGGAGAGACGGTGAATGTGGAAGAGCTGTTTAACGCTAGTTATTTTTAGAAATACTGGCACAAAAATTATGCTTCTCTTGATTTAAAAAAATGTGATCGTGTTGTTTCCAAGAATACTGTGTATTCTACATCCTCATAGGTGATGAGACTTAAACCACTTCAGCAAGTCGAGACCCAAACAAAAATACTTTGCTATTAATTTACCTATAACTTTTTGGCAAGGAATATTGTTATTATGGGAGATTTTCGAATCAAGATTTTTTTCAAAAAAATGGCTTATTTTCCTGTTTTTCTTTTTAAAGAAATAAGACATATTTTTGAAAGACCAAGTTGTGAAATTTAAAACTTGTTTTCCCCCTTGCACACCCACTTGATATCTCTATATGGACCATTAAGTCTGAGGCAGTTGTACTCGGATCTCAATGGTTTCTATTGAATTTATCTATGTTCATGTTCTTTGTCCGTGTAGAATTGACAATCCACAAATCTCTGTTTTAAGGATGTCCTGTTTTGACATGGGCCTCATGTTTGAAATGGTCACTACACTCAGAAATAATAGTGATTTCTATCACCCTCAATTTTTTTCATTTTTTTTTTTGACATTTCTCCCCTTTCTCAGCTAATACTTGACATGTTTCCTGTCATTACAACCTACACCGAAAGGAGAAATACTGGCCTCGCACATTTGTCTATCACCGTCTGTATTCTTGTCTCTGCAGTATAGTCCATGTAAATCGGTTCAGTCCCCCTTATCCAATCTTCCTTGTTAACCTCCATCAGTTCCCAACTTCTGACATGTTTCCCATCATTCTAACCTACACAAATAAAATCAGAAGGATGCCTCTGATATAGCTGTATTCTTCCATGCAGAATAAAGATTCTGAGGATTGTTGAATTATTATGGCTTATATTAAAGTTTATTCTTTTGAAAACATCTTTTAGGTAGGACACATGTTTTTGAGATATGTAGCCACTAAATATTAATGTTTCTATCTGTTACACAAACAATTGTTTCTTGGATTTCCATTTTCTTTCCCATTGTTACTAAGACTACTGTGACAAATTATTAAGAAATAGTACCACAAGGTAGTGCAGCAGATACATTTTATGGTTACATTTTGTTTTCTGAATTTTAAAAAGTCATCTGTGATACAACCTAAATGTACTAGATATAATCAGACAAAATTTCAAAATTTCCTTTAACATATAATGTTACTAATTGCTATATACAGAGCTACAGTGGAAACAAAAAAACTAGATGCCTTGCCTGTAGAAATAGACATCTAACTTATAATATGGGTAGGAATAAGATGTTAAACAATTTTTCCAATAGTTATGTGATTATCCATTGACATGTGCACTCTGAAGAAAAGGGATGTGATTTTATATAAAAATATAGGAAATATGGTTTCTTTGGAGACTCAGTTGTGTCATGTGATGTTGATTTGGAAACTGTCTTATGAGAGGATGTTTTTGCTGAAGTAGGCACGTGGAAGGATGTTTTGTTGAGACTAGACACATGGTGTTTTTCAGGAAACAGCCAGGGAAAGGGGCATGTGATGTTCTGCTAGAGGAGACACTCGAGAAAACACGTGAAGTTTGGGAAGAGAATAAATATAACCCACAGACAGTGGACGATGCTGTGTGGTATTGGTTCGCTTTACCATTCTTTGCTGATCATCCAGCTTTGCTTATGCTGCTCTTCGCTGATGACATTGTACAGTATTGGTTTGCCTTTCCATTCTTTGCTGGTCATCACTTGCTGTTGTGACTTCATAGAGAGAAATACACCAAAGAACTTGTGGTGATATGGTTGCTTTTTGCCACTTCCATGGACTTGGGCCTATTGGCAGAGTCTGGCGGTTTCTTCTGAATGGAACTGCTGCTGCTGGTTCATGAATGGTGTTTTTGAGTGAATCAAGCTACTGCTGTTGATTTGTGTGAAGTGAACTGCTGACAACTTGACAGTGCAGATTAAATTTTCTCCAAAGAACTATTTCTAAACAAGTCCACATTTTCTTTTGCCCTATTAACCTGTCATTTCCACTAATTCTGGTGGGTGGTGGCTAGGAGATAGGTTAAAGCATTTAAGCACTGTTATTAAAAGTAGGTTTTGAAAAATATAAGCCTACAACAATACTTTCCTTTTCTCTGTTGACTCCAGAATAGTGTCATTGGTGTACATAAGTGATGGACTCAAACTAGTGGGCACAGGAATGGTTAAGGGTTTTGTTTTGTGAGGCAATGACTGCTACTAAAAGCCACTGCTAGAAAAGGACTGAGTTTGTGGGAGGCTGCCAAGTTTTATACAGAAGAGTTGATCTGGAGGTACATTTGAATCATCAGAGTATGGTATATGATATGCAGGTGGTCTGGTCTCTGTATGATACGAGGAAATGATGAAAATGGTGTGAAACTTGGATAGCTAAGTGCAGAGTGCTAGCTTTTCAGCATCCACATGCTTTCATTCTGACCATCCAAATTTTGTTTGTAAATAATGAATTGTATTTCACCGATCTCCTTGAAGTGACTTATGAACCCGAGATTTGATATAGTCCTATCAGATAGTAGGAAACCTTATGGGTAGCACCTTAAATGAGTACCGTTTGCTGGATCAGCTCAAGCTTGGGTCCATAGTTTGGCTATTGATCTCAAAGGACAGAAGCTTGGGCTCACGAAGGGCATAAGTCTTTTGCTTTCACCCTGGGCACACAACAATTAATAGTAGAAGTGACCATGTTGAAACCTGTATGGGTGGGTTGGGAAGCAATTTTGTGGCTTACATAGAAAGACTTGTTCTCAGAGCCCGTTTTTATCCTCCTAGTCCACTGTCCTGCTTCCGTGCTCCCCTGGGTTGTCAAACGGCAGCATTCGAGGGGTTTAATCAGAACAGCTTTGTCCTCCTTTCCACCTCAATCCTGCCATGAAGTTGATATTCTGAATTCATGACATTGCAATCAGTTTCATGGCAACAGACTGCAGCATCATAAAACAGTGTAGTGGTGACTTCACTTGAGGAGGAGGGAGAAGGGAAAGGTGGGTTCTATGCCAAAGTGTTTTTAAGACACAATTTGCTTTAGTGACAAGGAAAAACTTAGGCCATTTTGCTGATGTCAGAAAAGTAGACCTGTAAACATTTCTATCTACTGTGGTCAAAACCAGGCTCTCTCTTTTCATTTTTTAATGACTGTGCCAGTCTTTTGGTGTTTTTGGAAAATAATAATTAACTATTGAAACTTATATAGGTAGTAGATGTAGTAAGTGGATTTTAGAGTCAACTTTTTTATTATTTTCTGTTTGACCAATAATGTCTTAGAAGTGATCAAAGGTTTATTCCTTAAACTTATGCAGTCTCAAAATGACATAAATGTGAAATTTGAAGTTCTAGCAGCGTACTGTTGATTTCTTTTTACAATGAATTTTCGTTCAGTGAACAAATGCTCCCGATGATTTTTCCAGGCAATCTTGTCACAGTGCACAGTGCTGTGTTAACTCTGGGTTCTCATGATAGAACATAGACTCTTCTCTGGGTACTACAGAGAGAATACTGTAGAAGCTTCAGGGTTTCTGCAGTATTGCTCTATTTTCAGTGTTTGAGAGTTCAAGTTCTCTTTAGCTTAATAATTTTTCTATTCAGAAGTATATTTCAAACCCATCAGCATATTGTGACATAATGGCCTCTCTTTGTGTACCATGGCTCAACAGGTAAGTGGTCAATAGTCAATGGTATTGAGCATCTTTTATGAGTCCAGCCTTGTGTCTGTCTCTGGTGAACTCTATATACAGAAGCATACAGTTCTTGTAAGAGTGTAGCTGAGTGCACATGACCAATGCAGGAACATTTCGTTCTTTCTTCTGTCTCTAGTTTCATCAGTTAGACATCTGAGAGTCTCCTGCCTCAATGCCATTTTTGAAAAATCATCAAAAAGGGTTTTTGGACGATGTAATAAAAAACAACTATTGAAAGTCTGTTTTCACAGAAATGTACCAACATCAGATTATCTTACTATAATGCCGGACAGTTGGTGTTTGATGTGCTCACATGGGAAAGTTATCTTCTCTTCTTGGTCTTTTGTCCATGAAAGTTTTGTTGCTGGATCCTACAGTAGAGACAGAGACTGAACAATAGGTGCTATGTCCAGTAGATCTGACACAGTCCTGGTTTGGGGCCATACTATCTGTATAATGGCCAATAAGTCTGTAAGACGTTAGGGTGGTGACCCAGATGTTTCTTTTGCTCACATTTTTCTTGTGATATCCATTTAGGACTTGTGCTTTCAGTATTTATGTTGTGTTTTGGTTTAAATCTTGGAGATGGCAGTATTTTTATTACCTTTTTTTTGAAGGGAGAATTTAAAACAGCTTCCCACTGTGTTTCACTGACTAGCTTGGAACTCACTGTGTAGACCAGGTTGGCCTTAAACTTTCTTTTTTCTCCTGTCTCTGCTTCTTGAGTACTGGGAATTACAGGCTTGCATCATTGTGACTGGTAAAATGGACTTTTTCCCCTTGAGAATTTAATTTAGGCTGCTGGAGGAGTACTCTACCACTGAACTATATTCACAGCTCTCCAACCCTAATTTTTTATGTAGCTCAGGTTGGCTTGAACTTCTGGCTCTCATATTCCTACCACCAGAGTGCAGGGGTTGTAGGTATCATGCATGTTTTATGTCATGTTGGACATTAAAGCCAGGCATTTGTGCATGCTAGCCAAGCCCCTACTATCTCCAGTCTAGTGGTAGATTCCTTTTTAATTCAAGATTCTGGGTTTGACATAGATTTAAATTTTCAAATTTATTTTTTAATATTTTAAGTTTTGATTTTCAATGTTAACTTTCTTTTCAAGCTTTTGAAGTTTTGTATACATGTGTGAGTGAGTGCCCATGAGCACATGCCATGAACACACATGTGGAGGTCAGAGGACAGCTCAAAGGGATCAGTTCTTTCTTTCCATCACATCTTTCTGGGGACTGAACTCAGGACATGAGGTCAGAGATAGGCACCTTTATCTTCCCAAGCCTTGTCACTGGCCCCAAATGTGAACTTTTAAAAATTTGCTAATTGTCTTATTACTTTATATTTTTATTGTTGCTTTTCTCTTTTTTTATTCTTTCTGTTCTTGCTTTCCTGTAGGAAGACATTTTCTTTTTCTATAAAAGGCTTACATTCTATTTTAAATTTACTTTGGTAGTTGCCCTGCCTATGACTTGTATTTATCCCAGATAGCATTTTAAATACTTACCAAAATATGTCTTGTCTTTGATCATAAAATGAGTCTATATTCCCTAATATTGCTTCAGTTTTAATGATTCTTTACATTTACAAGGTTGATATTGTCCAAAATTAGTCCTTAGTAATTTTTAAAAAAAATTATTTATTCACTTTATATTCTGATCACTGACCCCCTACCACAGTCCCTCCCCAATTCCCCCTCTTTGCTGAGAGGGTGGAGGCCCTCCCCATGGTATCCCTTAACCCTGGCACATCATGTTGGTATGGGGCTAGCACATCCTCTCTCACTGAGGCCAGATAAAGCAGCCCAGCTAGAAGAACATAGTCCACAAGACAGACAACAGTTTTAGGGATAGCCCTTGCTCCAGTTTTGGGGACCCACATGGAGACTGAGGTGCATATCTGTTACATATGTGCAGGAGCCTAGCGCTAGCCTGTGTGTGTAAGCTCTGTGGTTGGTAGTTCAGTTTCTGAGAGCACCCAAGGGTCCAGGTTGGTTGACTCTGTTGGTCTTCCTGTGGAGTTCCTATCCTCTTTGGAGACCTCACTCTTTTCCACAACTCTTCCATAAATGTCCCCAAGCTCCATCCAATGTTTGGCTGTGAGTCTATGCATCCATCTGAGTCAGCCGCTGGGTGGAACCTCTCAGAGGACAGCCATCCTGGCCTCCTGTCTGCAAGCATAACAGAGTATCACCAATATTGTCAGGGATTGGTAATGCCCATGGGATGGGTCTCTAGTTGGGCCGGTTATCGCTTGGCCATTTCCACAGGCTCTATTTTTTCCCCCCTCTCTAGAATTCTTATAGGAAGGATAAATTACGGCTCGAAAGTTTTGTGAGTGGGTTATCATCCTTATTGCCCCACTGGGGTTCCTGCCTGGCTACGGGAGGTGGCCTCTTTAGGTTCCATGTCCCCACTGCTGTGAGTCTCAGCTAAGGTCACCCCCATTGATTCTTGGGAGCCTTCCCAATCCCAGGTCTCTGCCATGCTCTTCAGATACCCCCCACGCTCTCACCCCAACAGTTACAGATTCCACTCTTTTTCATGGGCATCTAGCCATCTGTCCTGTCTCTCTCCACATCTGACCCTGAACACCCACCCCACATTCTTCTCCCCATTCCCTCTACCACCCAGTTTTCTTCCTCCATCTGCCTCCTACAACTATTTTATTGCCTCATCTAAGTGAGATTCAAGCATCCTTGCTTGGTATTTCCTTCTTGGTTAGTTTCTTTGGTTCTGTGGAGTGTAGCTTAGGTATCTTGTATTTTATGGCTAATGTCCACTTATACATGAGTATATACCATGTATGTATTTTTGGGTCTGCATTACCTTACTCAGGATAATAACCATCCATTTGCCTGCAAAATTCATGATGTCTTCGTTTTTAATAGCCGAGTAGTATTTCATTGCACAGATATACCACATTTTCTTTATCCATTTTTCAGTTGAGGAGCATCTAGGTTGTTTCCAGCTTCTGGCTATTTTGAATAAAACTGCTATGAACATAGTAGAGCAAATGTCCTTGTGGTACAGTGGGATATCTTTTAGGCATATGCTCAGGAGTAGCATAGCTAGGTCTTGAGGTAGAACTATTTCTAGTTTTCTGAGAAACAGCCAATTAATTTCCAAAATGGTTGTCATTGTACAAGATTTCACTCCCGCCTTGCTCCACATCCATGCCAGCATGTTCTATCTCTTTTTGATCTTAGCCATTCTGACAGGTGTAAGGTGGAATCTCAGAGTCATTTTAATTTATTTCGTCCTGATGACCAAGGACTTTGAACATTTCTTTAAGTGCTTCTCGGCCATTCGAGATTCCTCTGTTGAGAATTCCATGTTTAGCTCTGTATCTTATTTTAATTGGTTATTTGGGTTGTTGGTGTTTAACTTCTTGAGTTCTTTATAAATTTTGGATATTAGCCCTCTGTTAGATGTAGGGTTGGTGAAGATCCTTTCCCAACTGCAGATTTGTCCTATTGACAGTGTCCTTTGCCTTACAGAAGCTTTGCAGTTTCATGAGGTCCCATTGGCTAATTGTTGATCTTAGAGCCTAAGCCACTGTGTTCTGTTCAGGAAGTTGTCCCCTATACCAATGAATTCAAGACTGTGCTCTACTTTCTGTTCTGTTAAGTTTAGTCTATGCAGTTTTATGCTGAGGTTCTTGATACACTTGAACTTAAGTTTTGTGCAAGGTAACAGATATGAATCAATTTGCATTATTCTACATTTGGACATTCAGTTAGACCAGCACCATTTATTGAAGATGCTTTCCCCCCACTTTGTATGGTCTTGCCCTTTGTCAAAAATCAATGTTTATAGGTGTATGGGTTTATTTTTGGGTCTTCAATTCAATTCTATTAATCAACCTGTGTGTTCTTATAACATACCATGCAGTTTTTATTACTATTGCTTTGTAGTACAGCTTGAGGTCAGGGATGATGATATTTCCAGAAGCTCTTTAATTGTACAGGATTGTTTCAGCTACCCTGGGCCATATGATATTCCATTTGAAGTTTTAAATTGCCTGCCAAGGTCTGTAAAGAGTTGTGTTGGGATTTTGATGGGAATTTCTTTGAATCTGTTGATTGTTTTTGGTACAATGGCCATTTTCACTATGTTAATTCTACCAATCCATGAGCATGGGAGGTCTTTGCATTTTTTTGTGATATTCTTCAATTTCATTCTTCAGTGACTTGAAGTTCTTGTCATACAAGTCTTTCACTTGCTTGATTAGAGGTACACCAAGATGTTTTATATCTTCAGCAAAGTGGCTAGATACAAAATTAGCTCAAATAAATCGGTACAAATTTTACAAATGACAAATGTGCCAAGAAAGAAATTAAGAGGGCAACACCCTTTACATTAGCCACAAATAATACAGCTATGCTCTGAAGGTGCCACGTTGCCTTGACTTTTGTTGATTGTGTTCTTTTGAAGGGCCTTTATCCATTTTGATGTTCCTGGATGTTCCTGTTGTAGGAGGGGTTGGGAAGGGGGTCTAATGATCTCGATGGTCCTGGTGTGGCAGGCCTCTGATGGGTATCCTTGGGATGTACGCTTCCAGATCAGCAGGCCTGATGAAGGTGGGTCGAGAGGCGGTGAGGTGATGGCGGTTTGGGGAAACAGGCCGCTCAGGGCAGCTGGGGGTGCCCCAGAGGACTCACCAGTCAGGGAAGATGAGTGGGGAAGAGAATCTCAGTCCTCATTAGTTTTTAATGCAGCTTCTATTTTTATTTTTATCAGCTCTACTTTCCTGTAAAAAAATTAAAGTAACAATTATCCTTTCAGATTGTTTTCAGTTGATCCTGCTTTTGGAAGCCTCTTGAATAACTTTTTTTCCTACTAGAGTTATTCATTTATGACCCTTCAGTGTGGGTCTGTAAGCTACAGGACTCTATGTACTTGTATGTCTAGGACTGTTATACTTTTTTGTACATGGAATTCTCAACAAACAAAATAGTATCTTCAGAGGAATTTATAAAAATTATTTCTAGAATTTTGAGATGGGGATTCACCAGCGGTCCATGCTGGGCTTAATCCTCATCTTGCTTTAGCACTCTGAGCAGCTAGTGGTATAGCCCTGCACTACCCAGGCTGACTTCTTTCTAGGAACAATTAGAGGTCTCTTTTGGTTGTCCTCAGTTTGGCATACTTCATCTGGGTACAGATTTCTCTTACCTGGGATTCTGTGAACACTATCAATTTGAGGTCGTCTGTCTTTCTTTAGTTCTTGAATATTCACCTGGACTACTTTTTAAAATATGTCCCCCATATTGTTGTTTCCCTCCAGCGCATCTCTTGGAAAACATTCTTCTCCTGATGGTGAAACTAGTACCATCTACATCACTTATCTTTGAGGTTAAAAACAATCTCCTTATAATCTTCCTTTTTGTCCTCTCAGTTTAATCTTCTGCCTCATACATTTATAACCCAACAGTTCCCATCTTGTTTACTCAAAACATATCTTAAGATTTCAGCCAGTACAGTTTTACCTCTAATGTTATTAGACCCCTTTTCTTAGCCCTTTCTATTTCCTTGTTATTAATATCTTGGCTTCTTAAAGATGGTTAATGTCATGCGATTTTCTGTGTAAGTCCTGAGACATCCACTTCAGAAGTGGTTCCAACAGGCTTTTTTTTTATAGTAGTCACACTATTCAGATATCTTGCTCAAGTCTTTTAGCAGTACTGCTCCTGTGTTCTGTGTTTTGAGAAAGTATTATAGGTTGTACGCCAGTCTGTATCAGTTCTCGTGGGCTTAAGGAGGGGAAAGATGGTCCTAATGGGTTTTGTGTTACAATATCAGAATACCATAGTGTGGGTGTGTATAAAGAGAAATTTCTTTGTCTCATCGTTAGAGACTGAAAAATCAAGGCGCATGGCTCTGGCATTGTCAAAGCCTTTCATCTGTGTCACCCATGGTGGAAGGCAGGAAGGCAAGGGAGAGTGAGATCAAGAGCAGAAGAGTAGTAGGGGCTGGGTTTGAGTTTAGAGAAGATTGACCCTTGAGATGATTTTTCTCATTCCCACAGTGATGACATTAATCCATTCTCAATGGCAGGACCTTTGTGACCTTTTCTCTGTTGCTTTGGGACTTTAGAGGATACATGGAAACCATAATAGAATGTTTCTTAGACAGTGTACCCATGGACAGTTTTTTTGGGCTAAAACTTTTATGCTAATGTAGAGAGAAGTCATCTTGGTGAGAGGGGATGCAGGTTTCCGAAGACGGGTGATTGAAGAGGAACGGGTCTGGATCAGCCCTGCTGTGTTCCTTAGAATTCTGAGCATGAAACTTATTTCCACTAAGCTGGTGTAACCTGGAAGCCAGCGCTGAGACCAATTCATGCCATGAAGTACCAGGCAGAGCTTGTCCTCAGGCAAGGCTTGGGAGAGATAAAGCGGAAGCAAAGGGCTTCACTCTGGCTTGCCCTCCAGTCATTCTTCCAAAGTCAATTTCAGTTTTCCTAGTGCTTCACTCAGCACTGGGCGCCTACAGTAGGAAATATGATAATTCCTCCTCTTTCTCTGCTTGAGTTTCTCTATGACTAATTTAGGAAAGGAAGCGAGTATTATTCAGGTAGCCCCTCTCTTCTCTGATGGGGCAATGAATGTCCTGGTGAAGCCAGAAGTTCTGGTTTCTGGAGCTCTCATGTCTGCAAACTACTGGGCCCTAGAAGGCACAGTTTATGTTTATCGTACTGTTTACTTTCTTTCACAAGTCACGTGTTTCTGTCTACATTTCTATTTTTTGTTGCTCTCTGGTTTTGTTTGTTTGTTTTGGTCGGTGTTTTTCTACATCATCCTGTTTGGCCTGGAACTTACTCTGTAGACCAGGTTGTCTTCCAAGACCTCCCCTACCTCTCCCTTCCAAATGCTTGGATGAAAGGCACTCACCACTCTACCCAGCTAATTAAGTTACAAACTGTTCATATTCCCTGTATTTTAGATTTTGTAGAAAGCCAGAGTCTTCCTATTATAAGTGCACACATCTTGTCAATTTTGTGACAATGACAGCAATCTCCAGGCAGGTTCTCCTTTCCCCTGGCAGTTTATATGTAGATACAATGTATATGATCATATGTATTTCCCATAACTTTCTGATATCCCTTGTCATCTAAAACCCATCTTCCCTCCTAGTCTTCCAGTGGCTACATCATTAGAGAAATGGTTCTCCAGCAACCATTAACAGTCATTAGCTCCTTATGACTATGTATTCTCATGGGTACCTCTTCTGTCCAAGGTGAAGTGTCCATCCTGTTACCAGGAACCATAGTGTTCTGTGTTCATGGTCACAATGACAAGATCATGTCTAGATGATGGTAGCATTTCACGACACCCTTTTCTGTCTGATGGATCGTATATTCTAGGTTCCTCTGTGGGTCTCTGTCTCTGCCTCTTTCTCTCTCTGTCTCTCTCTTTCTGTCTGTCTGTGTGTGTGTGTGAGAGAGAGAGAGAGAAAGAGAGAGAGGGACCCTGTTTAACACTACAGTCTTATGAATCACTTATTTGCAGATATAATTTTCTATATAAACAATCACCCTCTAAAAGAGAAGATTCTTTGCCCCAGACTGAGATCCACACTAACATATGAGTATAAACATACATATCTAGGAAAAATCTGACACTACATTCAATTAGAAAAGCAATGATAGTGTTTCCCCATGCCCTCCCAACTCACAAGCTTTTGATTAAATTGATTGTATCAAGTGGGTATTCCCTCCCATGGAGTTGTCTTCAAACTCCAATTATAACATAGCTGATCATCTCTTGAAGTTGTGTCACTACATCACCAGTGGGCATAGCTTGTCTGGTGGGTTGGCGTTGTAGCATGCATGATTTATAGTCGAGTGTGATCATTAACGGATTTTCTCCCTAGAATAGGTCCTTCTGATACTATGAATACGTATATGCAAAGATGGTATTTCCAGTCTAGTTCTGTCTTGATTTCACTGTATCCTGCAAACAAAGTATGCAGTGCCCTCAGTAGCTCAGGTTGGCCAGATTTCTTTATTCTTGAGCTCTCTGTCATTTAGGAATTAATTTTCTTGTGACTCACAAACAACTTGGAAGTTTATTTCATTTCAGTATGGCAGCATGGTGATAATCAATGTAAGGTTGATAGGTGTCTATCTGCTTCACAGAGAAGTGTCACTAGAGAGGCCCAGTCTCTTTCCAGTTCACCTCTTTGTCAATGCAAGGACATAGTCCAAGTAGGTGACATCCTTTCCATGTGGCAATGTAAAAACAAGAATAAAGGATTAGCTGAAGATGTGATCCAGATGATTTCTATGGGAAGATTCCAAGAAGCTGCCTCACAAATCTGTCTTTTCATAGATGCTACAACAAAATCTCACAGTAGTTAGAAGAGAGGAAACTGGAAAATCAGCCTTTGCTACATACAGCCACAGTCAGCTAAATAGTCTATAACAATCTAATGGGAAAGAGTAGGTAATGAGCACAGCCATTAGTCTCTGTACATCTTTCTTCCTTTATTTATCCAGTCTTCTGACTGTTGTTCTGTCTGCCCTTTCATTCCTTTCCTAAGCATTATTTACTGCCTAGTGTACACCAGGGGCTGTAATAAATGTTTTATAACCTCAGTATTTTAGCCTGCATAGCCATCATTTATCTGGAGGACACAGATACTTTAGTTGTTATGAGAAAAATCTCAGGGAGCAAGTGTAGGTTGAATGCAGAAGTTCTACTTGATGTATGAAAACTGTTTGCTATTTTATAGATCAAGAAACAGACTCCAGGACATGGTGTCAAAGATTTAGGGTGAAGTCTACTTCTGCAACTTCCTAGGCAGTTACAGACATTAAACATTTATTCATTCACCAAACATGTCAAACATTCTGTCAGCTAGTGGGAATTCAATCATAAACAGACACCATCCGTACCTCAAATAGACTGAAGGTTGTAACTTAGGCATGACAGTTGTAGCCTAGAATGTAACCAGGTAAATAGGCAACAGAGAAAGAACACCTGTACTCCCACGTAATAGGCTGGGGAGTTTCAGGGTTTCCCTATAAGACCATAGCACATTATGAGCAAGACAGAGCAAAGTCTTTCTTTTGTTTGTATAATGTTTCTGAGTACAGAAAATATTCTTTAAACAGTAGGTAACTAAACAGAAATACCATGGGCTTTTCAGGAAGGGAAGAGGATAAGGTCTTCAGTCACTGAGGCAGAAATAACTTGGATGTAAAGAGATCAACATGGTCTAGCTAGCTTAGGAGAAAAGGCAGAGAGGGGTTAGTGCCAACCCAAGAAGAACCTTTGTTTTTAGACTAACACCTCTAGACTTAGCTATCAGGAAGGATTTGATGTTTAACCTCAAAGAATGCTCACAGCATTTTAGGAATAAGATAGTGCAAAGAGCATGGAGATGTTAGTGTTTGAGCACTCAAATGTTGACAGTGGGGAAAGGCAAACTTGGAGGATCCAAGCTCTCTTTGTCCCATCATAGCCAGTATTGGACCTCCATTCTTGAATTTACCTAGGTGTGTACACTAGCCTGAGAGAATGTTGACATCACCTCCAGGTTCTGGGAAGAAGGAATCCATAGGAATCAACCCAGACGTGCAAGTCTAGCATTCTTTCTGATCTTCCAACACACCTAGTTTTATCTCATGGGGCCATAATGTAATCATGTGAGCTCATTGCTGGTTCAAAGAAGGGAAGAATCTGATACTTTGTGCTGGAATGTAATTAGCTGAGGTAAAAGAAGTATCAGTTTATCACTAAAAGAACTGTGCTAACTCTGTCGTTAGGAAAGAAGGAAGGATGAAAACTGCATGGATAGCAAAGCAGGACATAGGCCAGGGATCTTTATTCTGGGAAAATGTGACAAAGATATTCATAGAGTAGAAGAAAAAAAAGACATATGAGATCGGGAAGTTGAGGGTCAGATTATTGGCAAATTGCCCGATTTGGGAAGTCATTTGGCTAATGTCTCTATAGCAGAGCATCATCAATGGAACAAGCTTATGACTCTGGGGTTGCAGGGGTCAGGTTTTTTGCCTCAGTGCATGCTCCATGAGGCGCCATTGCTGAAGAATCAATGGGAGGTATTCTGAGAGCATTGGACAAACAGACCATGCTGCTGCCACAAGAGGTTTCTTGCAATGCCACCTAACTTCCTCATGAATCTTATCAGAGCAGGGAGTTGAGAGTGACCTCAGAGTTTTGTTCCTTGTATCCTCTATTTTTATTGAAATGGTCACTTATACAAGTGAGAAAGAGGGATGAGGAGGAAGGAAAAGGATGGTATGAAAGGAAGCCTCACTTTAAGTGCCGACTTGGCTGCAGTCTTCGTTCAGCTTTGGGTAAAAATTAGGAACCCTCTCTGAGAACTTGAAGTTTTTAACCAGCAATTGAAGTTGTTACTCCAGGCAATTTTAAGATTAAACTGAGTCTGTTTTAACAGAGGCTTAGAAGGAACATCCGGTGGAAGAAGTGGATTAAACTTGTCCTTACTTTTTCATTGTTTGATTTTCTTGAGACAGAGTCTCATTTGTGACCCGGACTGGTCTCAAATCCAGTCTCTTCCCTTTGTATCCTAAGTTCAAAACTAAGAGTAGTTGTAACTAGCTGCTGTCAGTTAGAACTGTCGGTACTTCTGACCTGTGTCACCATCTCCCCTCCTTAGCTTATACCTAGTGTGACTGGTGGACACAGGTCTTGCCTCTCATGCTCGCACATCTGTGTCCTGAGCCTGACTGGGGCAGGAGGAGATCTACACAAGCATGCATGTTACTAACACATGAAAAAATGACTGCCAACCTCAATTGGGTCTTAAATGCTGCTAGCTGATTTGTTTTTGTTTTTTTCTATGCTGTTTGGATCAACATTAAAAAAAAAAAGGGTCTATGTTTTCCATATCCCAAAAATACCACTTCCTTTCCTCTTCCTGGTCTTCCCCTTTCCTTATTGTTAACTGGAGGGCAGCCTTTGCCTAAAATACTGGTCCTTCTCACTTGCTTTGGAAGTCAGTTCTCATCTTCTCTCTTCAGATTCTTGCTTCACTGATTGGCCTATCTCTTCGGTGTCTTTTTTTTTTTTTTAATTTTTATTAACTTGAGTATTTCTTATGTACATTTCAGTGTTATTCCTTTCCCGGTTTCCGGGCAACATCCCTTCCTCCCCCTTCCTTATGGGTGTTCCTCCCCACCTCCCCCCATTGCCCGCCCTCCCCGACGTCTAGTTCACTGTGGGTTCAGTCTTAGCCGGTCCCAGGGCTTCCCCTTCCACTGGTGCTCTTTCTAGGATATTCATTGCTTCCTATGAGATCAGAGTCCAGTGTCAGTCCATGTATAGTCTTTAGGTAGTGGCTTAGTCCCTGGAAGCTCTGGTTGCTTGGCATCTTCGGTGTCTTTAAACTTTCCCTTCCCACTGGTTCTTTCTTCTGAGCACTTAAACTTGCCTTAGATTATAAACAAAATCCTCCATGACTAGACTTCCAGCCATAGCTACTGTCTTCCTTTCTACTCACGTTCAGTTGTCAAAAGGCAGTCCCAAGGCAAGGCTCAACAGCGAGAAGACAGAGAGGTACTGGTGTCTCTCCCATCAGGGTGTGCTGCAGGCAATGAGGTAAAACTGGCACACGCAGAATCTTGGAGAAAGCAGAGGGAAATCAGCACAGCCTACCACCTCCTCATATTGCTAGGTTTTCTGAAAGGGTGTCTATACTTCATATCTCTAGTACTAGAGTATCCTTGTGTGGCACTGGGAATTGAACTCTGGGATTTGTACACCGGGTATTTATTTTTAATTATTAATTAATTAATCAATCAATTAGAGGAATCAATCCAGGTGGGTTCTGCCTAGATCACTTTAAGGATACCACACCTGTTAGTCACAGTTTTCTTATCACTTCACCCACAGGGCAGCTTTCAATCATATCATACTTGGTTTCCTACAATAGAAATGTTCATCTCACAGTTGGGAGTTGAATTATAGTTGATGGAACCTGGTGTGTGTGTGTGTGTGTGTGTGTGTGTGTGTGTGTGTGAGAGAGAGAGAGAGAGAGAAAGGATGTGAAAAGGATGAAGGAAAAGATGAAAGCGAGGAACGTGTCAGTTGGACAGAAGCAGGACGTTCTATTAAGCTGTTAGAAAGCAGGAAGATAATAATTAGCAACAAAAATAACAACAATGAGTAGACCATATGTATCAGAGAAGCGAGAAGAAAGGAATTTTAAAGTTTATACCACAAAATGGTGATAAAATATTGAGTCACACTTTATACACTATATCTATGTATCACATTCATAGTCACTCCATTGGTATAGATAATTTTTACATTTGTATTTTTCCACTAAAAGGGAAGAATGAGAAAGCTAGTTAAAGAAAGTTAGTAAAGTTAGAAGGAGAAAAATAAAATGCAGACCATTGTCAGGATAATTATTTCTTTGGTGTCTGTCACGTTCTTCTTGTTGTAGCCCCATCTCTTGCTGTTCATTCCCACAGACCCAGGACTCTTTCTTCGTGCAACTCCTTAAGTGTTCATGCTGTTTTATTACGCTCTCATTCCATATTCAATGGGTACACTCATTCTGGTTAATCTCTACCTAATAGAAGGAAGTTTTGACAGGACTCAGACTTCTTCGTTACGTGCTACACTCTATAATCCAGCTTGCTGATCATATTTAGCTAACACCAATCCTGTGCATTCCCAGTGGTACCCACTCAGATTTCTAAGAAGTGGGAAGAGCTTCTTTGCCTCTCCATCATTAGCTAGCTGCCTTCAATGACTGTCATTGCCTATCCCTAGAAAGGAAAGGGTTTTACAAAAAAAGAATTTGACTACATTTTTAAATCTTGTGTTGATATCCTGACTGTAAGAGACACAGTGTCAAAGTACTTCTTTCTCTTACTAGAATCTTCTGTGCATTTTTAGAGTTGTCTTCCTGGCTGGGAAGTTTATGTTATACCTCTTTGGACTTTGGCCTTGCTGTCTCTAGAAGCCCTATGAATTCCATTGTCCTCTGGGCCATAGTTCATGATGTTGGACGCACTACTTCCTGGATCTAAATGAGTTTTCCTCGGGGTTCTCTTATAAGAAGATGTATTTTGCGTTCCTAAGGCCAGAAATCCTTTTCTTAAAAATGTATTTTATTTTTATTTAAGTTTGTGTGTCTGTATGCACTCTCTCTCTCTCTTTCTCTCTCTCTCTCTCTCTCTCTCTCTTTCTCTCTATACATGGAGGTCAGAACTTCTTTAGATTCTTTGGTACAAAGTATTATATCTTTTATTTCAGAAGCTGTTCTTTCCTTTAACAATGATCTCTTTAATTTGTAAAGAAATACTTGAGAAGATATTTTACCTTTCTTCCCACATTCTTTTTCTTGGGGGGGGCCATACTACTGTATTGTCAGTTTAGTTGGGATCCTTTCTACCTCACGTGAAAGATTAAGAATTAATCCTTGTGCATTGATGAACAGCACCATAGCACTTAAAGACCACCCAGCTCTTTATTTGGAAACATGGTTTGCTTAGGACCTGAGCCAAATGCTAGGATTGAGTGAGTGATGGGTGAGATATTTGTCTTTCTTGAAGGACAAAAGAGAACAGCTTCTGAAACAGAACAAACAACACTTTTCACAGAAGAATCTAAGGAGGTTGTGGATGTGAAAGTTTCTTTCTTAAAACCCTTCCAGCCTACTCTTTCCTGTGGAAACCCTGTTGTCCAAGAATACTAGGATCTTCCTTACTGTTTCAAAGAGGGCGTTCCTTCCAAATTTACCTGTGTCTGGCTGGCTCTCTCTCTCCTCTCCCTCTCCCTCTCCCTCTCCTTCTCCCTCTCCCTCTCCTCTCCTCTCCCTCTCCTCCCTCCTTCCCTCCCTCCTTTCTCTTCCTCTCTCCCCCTCCCTCCCCCTCTCTCCTCTTCATCCTCCTCCCTCCCCTTCCCTCTGTCTCTTTCTCTCCCTCCCCATCTCACCTTATTGAATGTTGAGGTTACAGCTGCCTACGATGTCTACCACTCTAATTTATGTGTTCCCACACTCTCCCAGGAGATCTCATAGATCTTATTATCCTTCAAAAATATCTTCTGTACCCTCAAAGGGTTAAGAAGTGCTGACAGACAGCTTGACCTCCTTTAGCAGTCCTAATCATCAGGCAACTGTGGGTGCAACATACGACTGTAGCCTGTGTACTGTATGTAACATTTCTGCCTCATTTTGACTCTGCAGACCAAATGGTCTACTTCTGTCTCGTGCTCCCCATATTCACTGGGGACTCAGCTGCCATTCCACAGGGCATGGAGTGCAAATTAGTTATTCAGGCTCCATTGGCAAACAGCAAGCACCCACCGTGCAATCTGTTATCCCGTCTAAATATCTGTGGCACAAACAATGACTTAAACATGATTATAGTTATTTGATGCTACAACTTAATCTCATGATAAAATTGCATGTGCTCTGTTATCTCCCTGCCGGTTTTTATAAAATCACGTCACTCACATGACTTGCAGTGCTCCAAATCAGATGCCCACTAGTAATTTGTAAAACATGCACACTAAACACGGAACGCTTGCCCAAGAATGCAGAATGGCCAACAGCAGAACTATAGCTCTTGGTATTTGGAGACATCTTTTAATGCAAGTGTTGTTTAAAGGCTGTGCTTCCTGATGGGTGCCCAGGTGGCGAGCAGAAGGAATAACACTCCTTTGTAAAAACAAACAAACAAATAAAATCAAACAAAACATCTTAACCGTGGCTGAGATCTCCATGGATGAAACGAGGATAAAAGAAAGAGGGAAAAGTGCGCCCTAATCTAATGGAACTAAGGAAACCACCAAACTGTCAATTCACCGAGCTGTGGATGTAGAAGCAGAATGGAGCCTTTCAATTCTGCTGCCTTCGCCCTGGGGTTAGAGACCGGTTGCCATGGATATTCTGGATTCCTGCAGCTAATGGGAGGGAGTTCTGTAGCTTGGCATCCTGGGGACCAGCCAGGGTGAAACCTGAAATGGAGGCTGGTGGGTGTGGCTGTGGAGCCTGGAAGCCTGAGGTCAAGGGGTCCACTTCCAGCAGAGTTAAAGAGGATTGTGTTTCAAGTCACATTCATTTGACAATCTATGTTTTCCTGAAAGAAAAAAAAAAAGAGAAAGAAACAGACCCTTTTGTCCCTCCCCCACTGAGCAAAGAGAATCTGTCTCCTTAAAATGGTTGCGAGCACATCAGCGAGTAAGTGCACACTATAATTAGATGTGCCGTGATGTTTCTAAGAAGGATGTTTTTAAATGCAACTTTTGGAGGAGGGAAAATAGTTTAGTTTGGTTCAGAAATTTGGCCATTTAAAAATAAATATGCGTGGTAAATATGCTGAAAATTAAGGTGCTCATTCATTTCGTTTCATTTAAAACATTATTTGGTTCTGGGTCCCTTGCTTCTTTCTTAAAGCTCACTATAGCGTCAGTCTTTCCTCTGCTTCTTGTTTTTAACCAGGTCATAGTGAAAACATTTGCCCTCTGTAGAATATTTTGGAGAATTTCCCTCTCTCTATGGCTGGATGGTCAAACATTTCAAAGTGAACTACATGGGTAGTGAAGGCTAAATCTGATAAGCAGGAGTTTGTCTGCTCTGACCTTGGGAGCCTTCTTCTCAGAAGAGTGTTGAAATAGCTGTGAGGTTCCCAGTTAGATGACTTCAGAAATCAAAATATTTAGCAGTGACTGGAAGATGCTCTATCAGGTTCCTCCAGTCTTCATGGAAAGCGCTTCCCTAACACACAGCAAGGAAATAGCAATCATTTTTGACCTATGACAAGGTTGAAAAATTGGGCTGATTTGCGAGTGAAATATGTGTCTTGTTTTTAAAGTATCATGCGATCTCTGGCTAGCATTCTTCCTGTAGCTGGTTGGCAAGGGCAATAGAGGAAGGGTGCCCTCTGCAGATCTCTGAAACCCAAAAGTAGAACTCTTCAATATTATAGCCTCATGGAAAGAGAGACTTGATATTTCCTCATTGGGAAAACTTAAGGAAGTTCACTGGTTTTGAGTTTGGGAGGAATAGCTCGTCAGACTCAAATGAGAACATACTGGCCAAGGAAGAAGATAGCAAATTCCTGCCAGTCTCTCTCTCTCTCTCTCTCTTTGATCACAAATACTGTAACTCCACAAATCTTCAATGTCATTAATTGAACATTAAAATAAACATATGGCTATCTCTACTAGCAAAGCTACCCCATCCAAGTAGGGTCTGTGGTGGTCACCAGGAAATGCTACACCCGTGTATCTAAGCAACTGGGACAGCACAGTGGCCATTAAAAGATCCCATCTTCATTCAAGTGAGGTTGTACGGCGCGTTTGGGTTTCTCCGAATCAGGCACCATCAAGAGGACTGAAAATGTGGGCAGAGTTTGGCTCAGCAGCCTCCCCCTCACCCAGCTGTCTGTAGTCAAAATCTTTTATTCACATTCCCTTAGAGAAAAAAAGAGCTTATTTATCTGCTTAAATTTCTAACATCTGGAGGAATGTCAAAGCCTGGATATATTAGAAATCAGTGATGTGGTCAGAGGAACTGAGTGAGATTTCTCAAGAATCCTACTTTCTTTACCTATAAAATAATCAATTTTATCACTTATTATATATTATATATATAATTATATATTATATGCATTATTAATTATTATTATATAATTCATACAAAGAATTATTACTTATTATATAATATTCAGTGTACCTTCCAATTTATGGTTTATGTAGGAGAAAATATTATAATCTAAAGATATTATAATCTAAATTCCTCATCATGAGAAAAAGTGTAAAATGAAGTTAATAGATTTTGCATAGAACATAGCTGTGTATCCAGTATATGAATACGATCAATTAAATAAAATGTTAAGTGGCTATAGAGATGGCTCAGTAGTTAAGAATGTGTATTCTTTTTTATTCTTTATTCATTTTATTTTTTATTGAATAGTTTATGTATTTACATTTCAAAGGTTATTCCCTTTCCCCATTCTTCCCTCTCCCATCCCTCTCCCCCTGTTTCTATGAGGATGCTCCCCCTCCCGCCCACCCACTCCAACCTCAACATCCTGGCATTCCCCTACACTGGGGATACAAGCCTTCACATGACCAAGGGCGTTTCCTCCTATTGATACAAGACAATGCCATTCTCTGCTACATATGCATCTAGAGTCATGGGTTGCTCCATGTGTACTCTTTGGTTGGTGGTTTAGTCCCTGGGAGCTCTGGGATGTCTGGTTGGTTGATATTGTTGTTCTTCCTATGCGGTTGCAAACTGCTTCAGCTCCTTCAGTCCTTTCTCTAACTCCTCCACTGGGGTCTCTGTGCTCAGTCCCATGGTTGGCTGCGGATGACACATCAATAGCTCTCTTTACAGGGGAAGATTTTAAACTTTCAGCTTTTTATTACACTGGCAAATACCTGTGGTAAGCAACTTAAGAGTCAAGGTTTATTGACTCATGACTTGGAAGTTTCCAGCCCATGACCACTCAAATCTATTGCTTTCAGCCTGTGGGAGAACAGCATCATGGCAGCAGTGTGTGGTGAAGAGGGGTGAATTCTTGGTAGTGGAAACAAGGGGAGTAGGATTGTTTCTCCATTCATCTATCTTCTTCCAATATGGCCTCACCTCTTTTTTTTTTTTTTTTTTTTTTTTTTTTTTTTTTTTTTTTATTAACTTGAGTATTTCTTATATACATTTCGGTGTTATTCCTTTCCTGGTTTCCGGCAAACATCCCTCCCCTCCCCTTCCTTATGGGTGTTCCTCCCCACCCTCCCCATTGCCGCCTCCCCCCCAACAGTTTAGTTCACTGGGGGTTCAGTCTTAGTAGGACCCAGGGCTTCCCCTTCCACTGGTGCTCTTACTAGGATATTCATTTACTACCTATGAGGTCAGAGTCCAGGGTCAGTCCATGTATAGTCTTTTAGGTAGTGGCTTAGTCCCTGGAGCTCTGTGGCCTCCTTTTTAGAGATCTCATCGCTCTGCTGAAAACCTAACACTCTGGGCTCGCTTCTGTCTTCAGATCATACGGCCTTCTAAATGTATACACACAAGCATAGAAGGACCAAATGACCAAATAGTATACAAGACGTTATAATTTTCTTTTGAAATTAGTTGCCAAACATGTGTCTATATGAGAACAAATTTTAATAATAAGAAAATAATACATTTGTAGTGATTTTATATGGCTAGAAAAATAATGCATTATTTGCATTAAATGTTTTTGTTTAGCTATTTTGAAATTATAAAAGTCTTTTGTAAAAGCCTCAACATTCTGTAATTTGAAAGAATAATGTGTGTTTAAATAGCAAACTGCCAAGTGGGCAAACCTCTATGTAGAACAGTGACAGGTGGGTCACATTAATTAACAAATCAGGAGTCAGGATATCAATAGAGACAGTGCATTCTTGTTCAAGACACAAAAACAACGGATGCTCACTGAGTAATGTCACAAGTGCATGGCAGGGCATATGCCTAAGTATTGTCCTAGTCCAGTGGAAGTAGAAATACGCTTCCGGCAGTTACAGACATTCTCAGATCTGTTATAACAGGTGCATGGATCACAGAGGCAAGAATCAAGACATTTTATTGGATTTGATTTGAAATGAAAGGTATCATGTAGTGAAGTATGCACACACTATTAATATCCACTCTGCAAATGGATGTGGGCTGCTGATGGATGCGTTCTACTTCACGTTGTTTATTTTAGATTTGTCTGTATTTGAGAGCAAGCACATCTATTAGAAAGCATTTTATTAATATAAATTCACTCTGTCTCTAAAGAATAATGGTAGGTTGGCTCTCACAGTCTTATAACATTTATCCACATAGATTGACAAATCACCCTCAAGACACTGTTGAAGAGTTAAACAATTCAGCACACTTTTTGTTTCTAATAATAGCAGGTTCTGCTTATTTTTAAAAGGTTTCTCTGTTCAGCCTTTCTACCTTTCGCCTTTTTATAGCCATTCTTACCCATTTGCCCATTCATTTTCCGCCCCATACCCACTCACCTTCCTGGTCCTAAAGCTGTTCTCCATTAAAATAAAAATGCTGGAAGAGCTTGAAGGGGCTCGAGACCCTATATGTACAACAATGCCAAGCCACCAGAGCTTCCAGGGACTAAGCCACTACCTAAAGACTATACATGGACTGACCCTGGACTCTGACCTCATAGGTAGCAATGAATATCCTAGTAAGAGCACCAGTGGAAGGGGAAGCCCTGGGTCCTTGTAATACTGGAACCCCATGAACTAGACTGTTGCGGGAGGCTGGCAATGGGGGGAGGGTCAGGAGGGGAACACCCCCATATGGAAGGGGAGGGGGGATGTTTGCCGAAACCGGGAAAGGAACAACACTCAAATGTATAAGAAATATTCAAGTTAATAAAAAAAAAAGAAAGAAAAATGTAAGGAATCACAGGAGTATGTAATTTTCAGGAATTGCATTTTCCCCTTAGTGTAGTTCCCTGGAGAACTACCCAGTTATCAATGTTTTGTTTAAATCCTGTATAATGGAGATATCCCTGTCTTGCTATTAGCCATTTGTGGGACACCTGGTCCTTCTTCAGTTTGGGGCTATTGGGCATACAACTTCTATGCTTCTTCATAGCGGCAGTTGTAGGACTCTTTTATTTGAAGAGAAGTCCGTGTCAGTACGATGCTTAGCTTGACAAGAAGTAGTTCAACTGTTTTGCAGAAAAGATGCACCGTTTTATATCCCGGAGCAATTAGGAGCGATCCAGTTTCTCCTCATGCTCTGTAGCACCTGATGGTGTTACTATTTGATTTTTAGTCGTCTTGATTGCTACATAGTGATACCCCATTGTCTAAATCTTCCGCTCCCTGAGGGCTAGTTATAATACACTTTTGTATATGCCTCCCTTTTACATCCGCTTCAGTTAAATGCCATTCACGATTTTTATCTCCACCTACACGTATACTTAGAACTGTTAGACCTTGATGTTCCTTTATATCTTCTCAGCACTAGTTCTTGGTTAGTCAAGCCGATTATAGGGACAGTGCAAACTTGATCTTCAGGTCGTCAATTGTATTTTAAAGCCTTTTTGTGAGATTCGATTTAATGATCTGTCACTTTATGGGTTGTGTTTTTGGTGTCAAGTGTAAGAATTCTTTCCCGAGGAGGACAGGCCTAAACCTGTAGAGACTTGATGACCCTCTCGGGGGTGATGAGAAGGGGGATTGGGGAAAGAACTCTGTGAGGGGGACCAGGAAGGGGAGGGGCAACATTTGAGATATAAATAAATAAATATAATAATTAATCAAAAATAATAATTATTAAAAAGGAATTCTTTCCCTAACCCTAAATCCTGAATATTTTTATTATTTTTTCTTAACACTTTAAATTTATGTTCTATATTTAATTCTATGAACCATTTTGAATTTATTTTCATTTATGGGTGAGGTTTGGGTCAGGTTCATCCTTTCCTCTTTATTGAAAAGGCTGCTTATTACTACTATCCTTGAGTTGATTGTACACCTTTTCAAAAACTCAGTTGGACATATTGATATGGATGTATTCTTGAATTAGTAGGCATCCTTATTGGCAGTTGTAAAAACTATAGGTAGGTATAAAAAGTTTTATTTGACTCGTAGTTCTGGTGGTACAAAATTGAAGGATCCCATCACAGGATGAAATCTTGTTGGCAGAGCCCTGAGGTGATAAATGGCATGACAGAAGAAGCAAGAGGGAAAGACAAGGTTGATCTCTCTCTCTCTCTCTCTCTCTCTCTCTCTCTCTCTCTCTCTCTCTCTCTCTCTCTCTCTTCTCTCTTTGTGTGTATATGCACATGTGTGTTCTGGTCACCCCCCTTCTTATAAAGCTTCTAGAATTCAATCATGGGGCTCTACTATAAGAATATCACAAATTATTGCCCAACAATTCCACCTCTAGAGATCACAGGACTAAGGTTTCCCCTCTTGAAAACTTACACTGGGGATTACATTTCAATTCACAGGATTCAGGATGGATAGTAAAAATCACAGCAGATCTCTCTTGTGTTCCATCAATATTTGTCATTATCTTTCAGTCAGTGACACTCAGCCTTTATTATTGTTCCCATAGAACAAGTATCAATTTTGCCCATTAATCTGCCCGTGATTCAGCAACAAATTAACTCAGATTTGGCATCTTGAAACCACAGAAATTAATTTTTGAGGCCAAAACCTGGAGTCAAGATTTAGGCAGGGCTGTTATCTCTTTGGAGGCTTCTTGGTAACATTCTCCCAGTCTTCTTGAGCTTCTGTGGTTGTTGGTGATTCCTGTTTCTGTCTTCATGTCATGTTCAACTCTCATCATTTTCTTTGCTCTAAGATCTTCCTCATCCAACATTTATATAACCATTCTTGTTTCCTTAATTTGGTGTTTTCATGGTGTGACCTTTTTCATCCTTTCACTTTCAATGAAACTGTTTCATTGAGTTCAAAGCAAGTAAACAGTATATATTGGGTCATTCAAAATATTTACCTAGCAAAGCATGATGTTTTGATTACTATAATTAGAGCATTTAAGATTTTTGTTAGTGCTTAATTCATCTTCTTCCTCTTCCTCTTGTTCTTGTCCTTGTTCTTCTTCCTCTTCTTCCTCTTCTTTTCTTCCTCCTTCTCCTTATTATCCTCCTTCTCCTTCATTTATTTCTCCTCTTGTTTCACATTTTCTTTTGTTTTTAGCATCTTGTTAGCCAATTGAAGATTTTTTAGTATATCACTTGGCTTATTCATAGTACTTCTGAAATTATCTTTGCATAATTACAGAGTGATTTCTTTAGATATTATGCTATAGAAGCAAAATACATTGATATACACAAAGCAGAATGCTCTTTGTTCCACAATCTCTGTGTTCTAATCCATAAAACCCATGACTGTATTACTTTGCAAAGTATACTTTCAATATATCATTATTCATGGATCTAGAGAAGAGGACCAATAATGTCTTTTCTTGTCCAGATTCTTTTGTATCTTTCTCTTGTCTTGTATGTAGTCACAGGAAAGGAGGTTCCTATAGCCTGGCTTTGCTGTTAGTTAGGGAGTCTGAAAACATGGATCTTGGTGGGGTGTAAATTCTGATGAATAAAAGGGGGCTGTTATGTTGTTCCTTGAGTCTTACGATTTCAAACAAGTTTTCCTTCTTCCTCCTTAAGGTGTTCCTTTATTTTCTATGGCATCATGTCTAAGATTTACAGCACCTAACAGGAATAGCACTCGTCTAGATGAAAGTTAGTTTTTGACTTTTGATAAAGTTCCTTGTTCATTTCCTGTTGCCTTGAGAGAGGCTGTCCTTTAACAAACTTTGAGAATTGGTTCCAGGAATTCTTCCACAGATCTCATGTCTTTTATACAATTGTCTGGTGGTATTTATATGGAAGTTACATTAGTTTCCTCATGTACTTAATTTAAAATTATACACATATTACTTACATGTAATACAGTATAAATCCTATATAAATGAAACTTAATGGTTAGCTTTTGTCAACTTACCACAAACTAGAGTCACTTGGGAAGTAGAAACCTCAAGAGGAGCTGTCTTGAGCAGATCGGCTTGTAGGCATAATTTTAGGGGCATTTTAATTATTGATAGTTGATGTGAGAGGTCTTAACCCACTGTGAGTGATGTTGTCCTGTGAGCAAGTGGTCCTGGGTTGTATAAGAAAGCAGGCTGAGCACACACACACACACACACACACACACACACACTTATATATTTGTGTGTTTGTGTGTGTATGTATGTAATTTATAAATGTGATACAATAAAAAGGTAGGTTCATGTTAAGTACTGACACATTTTTTTCTTCAATATTTTTGATTCAAATTGGTTGAATATGAGATACAGAACCCAGGGATAAAAGAAGGTCAACTCTATTCTCTATTTGATGAACTGGAAAATGAGGTTTCAAGAGAAATTAACTAAGGTACGTGGAGTAAAATGGGGTTGTGGGTTCTGTTAGAATCAGATTTTACTCTGGGTGCAACAACGTGCCTTGTCCGGCTATAAGCAAAGGGTACTAGATGCATTTGTAACTTTCTAGCATCCACTTTGTGTCTGCGCGGGAAAGAGATGTTAAGGCTGACAAATGGAAAGGCATAGAGTAGACTGGAGAGTGACAGTTCTTGAATAAAGTTTAAGGCAGTAGAGAAGAAAAATTGGAGAGAGACTTCCCTGGTATTTTCTGTAGATTTGGTGATGGATTGACCATGGGATATAAGGGAAAGCAGCAAGTCATAAATGCTCTTCACAGCTTAGTGTGCTCAGTGGTGAGACCGACAGCGAGAGGAATAAAGGACTAGTAGATGGTTCAATGGATGATGTGCCTGCTGCTCAAACCTAGTCATCTGAGTTCAGATCCCCAGCAACCATGTTAAAGCTGAGCAGAGTGCTGAGTGTGCGTTACCCCAGCAACAGGGGTTAGACACATCCCTGAAGCTCACTGTCTAGTTAGTCTAGCTAAGTCACTGAGCTTCAGGCTCAGTGAGGTACACTGACTCAAACAAAACAAAACAACAACAACAAAAAAAAAAAAAAAAAAAAAAGGAGGAAAGTAGCACTGAGAACTCTGGGAGTGTATGAGACCACTAAGGAATCATGGGAACCCTGGGAGTGTGTGAGAACACTAAGGGATCATGGGAATCCTGGGAGTATGTGAGAATACTAAGGGATCATGGGAACCCTGGGAGTATTTGAGAACACTAAGGGATCATGGGAACTCTGGGAGTATGTGAGAACACTAAGGGATCATGGGAACTCCAGGTGTGTGTGAGAACTCAACTTGGAGATAGTGAAATTTAGCTGTTTGAGGGGAACTGAGAACTGAGAAAAGAAAAATACACAGCATGGGCTAGAAGGAGATAGGAAAAATTCTAGGAAAAGGATTTCTTTCAAATTCTCCTCCTGTCAGTCACTCCTAAGGATGACAAGCAAAGCACAAAGTCACAAGTGTTCCTCCACAGGATACAGTGACGTTACCTAAGTAGTCAAGATCTTCACTGCCCATTCATGTTAAGTAGCCTTCCTGTGAAGAAATTCCTGTGTGCACATAAACATGCACAGAACCTTGCAATGTCATGTAAGGAAGATATTAACAGAGTATACCTGAGATTATGGATGCTTCATCTTTCTTCTTTTTTCTGAAATAACCATATGGGAGAAACTGTCTGAAGAGATTCGTATTTATTTTGAGCCATTTTTTCTTCTAATTGTATTTATCATGTTAGGGAGGTAAATTCAACTTTATTATTTAGAAAAGGAGTAATCAACCTGAGTGTTGCGGTAGCCCACTACTCTAGCACACATCATAACTGGCCCAGTGGGTTATGTAGATCGAAAGTTGTTGGTTTCTCTGTCCTCAGGGATTTATCATGTGGTTTGGTGCAGTTATTTGTAAGTAGTGACAGAAGATGGCATGTGAGGAGAAAGAAGCATGAAAAGTAAAGTCAAAATATTTTGTACTTGACTTATGTCTGTGCATGTGCCATGAAACAAAATGAGACTTTTGAATTATACATATACACATACATACATATATGTATATTCATATGCATAATATGCATATTTAAGTATAGGATACATACAATGTATGACATGTAACTAACTCATTCTACTCATAAGTACATATATTGCAAATCTGAGGATAAAACCAAGATAAAAACTGATGAGCACATAGCGAGTTTCTGACACATGCCAATCACCAACATACAATGGCAATTTATAGCTTAGGAAGGCTGTGGTGTTAGACAGCCAGAACTGAAATTTACCCATCACTTACCAAACAGGTCATCTTCCATAAACGAGTTAAGCCCACATTGCACTTTCCTGGTGCCACTAGTGAATATCTTGACAGTCCTTACCATCAGTATCATTGTCATTTATAAGTAATATTAAGTGCCTAGGCTCAATACTTAGAACAACAAGGGAGAGCAGTCACAAATGGTTATCATTTTGCATAGTTTGTCTGTGCAAAGGTCTTCTAGCTCAGACATTAAATTAATTAAGAGGCAGGAATTAGGCTTTGCCCTTTTGTTACATAAAATGATTCACGCGCTGAAAACTGTGGTTTAGTATTATCATTCCAAATAGAAATACTCTTGGCGTAAGCATGAGATCTCCTAGGACATCTCTGTTTCAAGGACTTCTAGATTAACTGTGCTCTTCTTCTCCTTGAGTGGGTGTGGCCTGAGGCCGGGTCATGCTAACCGTTCATCAGATACTATTGGTCACTGTTCCCATGAACAGCAATGTATTTTTTCCTCCTAGTAATTGATTTGCTTTCTTACCTAGAGACCTGTGTTTATTTTGAGCCATGTTTTCTGAAGAGTAATTACTGCAATGACATCATTTGTCAAAATACTGAACAAGTCGCTGGACTGAGTGAAAGAGGAGAAGGCTGTGTTTCTTTTCAAAATTAAGTCAAGATAATTGAGTTCCTAAACACTGTTGTCAAATCATAGTCAATGAAACAGAGACATATTGGGAACTGTGTCCATATTTATATTGCTTTGGACAATTGCTTTAGAACGGCTTTAATTTCTATTTTCCCTTTAAGATATACAAACCAGAAATCACATACTCTGTAGAAGGGGTATGGCCTATGTGCATATCTGCTGATGGACAGCTACTAAGTGAAGAGCTCTTGGTCTGATATATGAAAAGGCTGGGGTGTGTGTGTGTGTGTGTGTGTGTGTGTGTGTGTGTGTGTGTGCGCGCGCAAAGTGAAATTCATCTATATGCATCTAGAATATTTAAACAATCCCTGCTTTAATCTACATCTATGCATTCTGAAGGCAAAGGAATAAGAGGTTTTCTAAAGTTCTTCAACAGGTTAAAACATGAGTTAAACTGCCCGTCTACTGATTTTTGGATGCCACCTCCCTGACTTGATAACAGTATGATTTTGAGCAAACCATCTATTCCCTTGAAACTAAGCTTTCAGTTGTGAAAGTAATTGTTTTTAACTAATGAACTTTTTTAAAGCTAAAAATATTATACATCTAAATGTCAGGATTTTTGAAAGCAAATGACTACTGAATAATTGTAGCTTTCTAAGACTCTGGAAAGTTCTAGATCTTTTCTTTCCAAACACCACATCCCCTGTGGAAAGCCGCGATAGCATTCGCCATTACAAGATGGCGCTGGCTTCCGCTGCGCCAGCCCGACTTCCTTTCAGGAAACTAGCTGTGTGTGCATGTGCAAGAGTGTGTTCGCGCCAAGTCTTTGCCCACCCCGGGGCGTGCCAGTGAGAGCATGGGTAAGCGACCAATCAGGCGTGGACGCGCCGTGCTAGGGTGTATATAAGCAGCGCCATTCTGGGGCTCGGGCTCTCTCTCTTCAAGATGCAATAAACGCTTTGCTGCAGAAGGATCCTGGTGTCCGCGCGTCGTTTTTGCTGGCGAGACGTTGGGCGCGCGACAATCCCCTCTGCCTTGGCCCACATTTCCAGCTACATCCCTCCACAATCCACCATTGTCTCCTAGATGGACTCTGAAGTGAGTCCTCAGGCCTCAACCGTGTCTTCTGTCTTCTCTCTTGTTCCTTCATCAAACTACTGTCCTCACACAGGTGAGCTTCTTTTTGAGTTTTGCATTGTTTCTGTCATTTCCTTTCCTAGGTACATCTCTTTTCCTCTCGCCCTTCCTTCTTTTTGTCCTTATCAACTACAATTTATTTAGTTTAATAAAACTCAATGTAGGCTTATTATCAGAGCATGCATTTAATAAAGTTTGTTTCTATTTACTAAAATAGAAACCCCCAGTTAGTCAGTCAGGCCAATTCTGTTAATACTTCTCAGTATGTTCCTCCTGTCTTCTTACAGTGTATCTAATGCCAGTATTCTCTTTTTCCTTTATCTATCTATCTATCTATCTATCTATCTATCTATCTATCTATCTATTTATTGTTCTTTTATTTTTGCACTCCAGATTTTATTCCCCTCCTGGTCCACCCTCCAACTGTTCCACATCCCATACTTTCTCCTGCCCTCCTGTCTCCACAAGGATGTTTTCACCCCACCTACCCTACCAGACCTCTAAACACCTTGGGACCTCCAGTCATTTGAGGATTAAGTGCATCTTCTCTGACTGAACCCAGACCCAGCAGTCCTCTGCTGTATATGTGTAAGGGGCCTCATCTCAGCTGGTGTATGCTGCCTGGTTGGTTATCCAGTGTCTGAGAGATCTCGGGAGTCCAGGTTAATTGAGACTGCTGGTCCTCCTACAGGGTTGTCCTCCTCCTTAGCTTCTAGTTTTTCCCTTATTCAACCACAGGGGTCAGCAGCTTCTGTTCATGGTTGGGTGCACAGATCTGCATCTGATTCTTTCAGTTGCTTGTTGGGTCTTTCGGAGGGCAGTCATGATAGGTTCCTTTTCGTGAAAACACAATAGCCTCAGTAATGGTGTCAGGCCTTCAGGACTCCCCTTGAGCTTGATGCCACTTTGGGACTGTCGCTGGACCTTCTTTTCCTCAGGTTCAAGAAATGACTCCTCTCTGCACACACACTCACATGTGCACATACACATGCCCATGCACACACATTGCCATTCTTTTCAGTTAGTGATCTGGTCTCCTTAGATCCCATGTAAGCCTACCACAGTCTTGGGTCTTGTAGGGAACACCTTTTTGTAGATTTATCTTTTGTAACCCTCACTTTCCTATCATTCTCAAACATGTCCAAACTTATGCGTCTGTGTTCTTCTTGTGTTTAGTAGTGAGGCATGAACACTGCATCATTTAAGCACTTATGTGATGAAGCCATGTGTCTATCCTAAGAAGTATTCCTATGGACATCTTTGACTGTATCTGAGGGTGTGTGTGTGTGTGTGTGTGTGTGTGTGTGTGTGTGTGAGCTCATGTGCACACATGTATATCTTTAGGGGCTAGCTCCATTTCTTCTATTATGTATAGACACATTCCTGTTTCTTTGCAAGTTGGAGGGCAAAAATCTATAATTCTACCAGTTCTCTTTGGTTGACTTAGACTCTTTTTCCTAATTACTCCATGAAGGGCCTTGAGTGACAGCAACAGCTGGCCGTGCAATTAAACCCTTTGGGCTGTGAGCGAGGAGCTGGTGCGAATGACTAGAAGGGCAGAGCAAATAACTTACTCACTGATTTAATAAGATGGAAAGCATTGGGCCGCTTGCTTATGAATTCATTTTGGCTTGAACGGAGAAGTCCCATTAACTGCAGGCAGGTGTGGTAAGAGCCAACAGCTCCTGTATCCTCAGTGTTCCCTGAGACTGGAGATTGTCCTTGCAGTCCCAGGTGCCCTGTCCTTCCCCTCTTGTCTAAATTTTTAGAAATATTTTAGAATATTTCTTAAATCTCCAATATGTACTGTTTAGTAGCCCAAATGATATTTTTATGTTGTGACTATCAATTACAGAATTTTTATGGAGTAATAAGAACTCACTAGCATTGGCTGAAAAAAAAAAGCCCATAATGCCTAAACCATCCCTGTATATGTTGCCATTCGAAGTTTCTGGGTGTCTCAGAAAAGCAGAGCTATATGGACCTGCTAGTTTTGTCTCATTCAGAGTTATTCAGGTGACTTTTGATACATGCTCCACAGAAAGATGCCTTCCCCTAACTTTCAGTGCTGCCTTGATAAAGGCTGGTGTGATATTCTCATTTACAAATAATTCTTATGCTACAGCAAAAATGGAGAACAAAACAATGTAGCTTCCTTTAAAAAGATTTTTTGGTTTCTATTCATTGATTTAGGATGACTTCTTAATGGCTTTTACATGTGCTATGCACAAATTAATAAATAAGTTAATAGGAGCTATTTTAATATTCAGCCTCAGAAACACGAGATTAGAAGGAAAAACCTCTTTTCTTAGTCTGTTCTGAGCATGATTTAAGGAAACAGCTAAGTAAAACCAACCAACCAACCAAAAATCAAGTACCAAAAAATTAAACCACTTGGCACACTTATTCTAATTATTGAGCCTTTTGATGTTGACATACACGCTGAAGTATATATTGCGATGGCTCATTAAAATCTATACTTGGGCTGAACAAAATTTATGATATATATTTATAAACATATTTATCCACACACACATATATATACATATATATATAATATATATATTTATATTTATAAATATTCCTTTCCTGTAGCTCAAGTTGAAGCTAAGTGATGTCAGGGTCACTTGCGTGTCACCTTTTCAGTCCCATTACTCATCACAATCCACCTCACAGTAGGTTAGTAGGTTAGGAGGTCAATGGGTTATTCATTAGATTATTAATACTTGTAATGTTATAGACTAGGTCTATAGGCTTGGCCCAGAGCAGTACTCTCTGGAAGGTAGAGACTATCAGAAGATGGGGCACAGTGAGAGATCTTTAGGTCATGAAGACATGCTGCTACAGGGGATTATGAACCACAGTCTTCTCTTTTCTGGCCATGAGATAAGTTGTCTCCTCCTCCTCCTCCTCCTCCTCCTCCTCCTCCTCTTCCTCCTCCTCCTCTTCCTCTTCCTCCTCCTCCCCTCCTCCTCCTCCTCCTCTTCCTCCTCCTCCTCTTCCTCTTCCCTCCTCCCCCCTCCTCCTCTTCCTCTTCCTCCTCCGCCTCTTCCCCTTCCTCCTCTTCCTCCTCCTCTTCCTCCTCCTCCTCCTCCTCCTCCTCCTCCTCCTCCTCCTCCTCCTCTTCTCTCTCCTCCTCCTCTCCTCTCCTCCTCTTCCTCCTCTTCCTCCTCCTCCTTCTCCTCTTCCTCTTCCTCTTCCTCCTCCTCTTCTTCCTCTTCCTCCTCCTCTTCTCCTTCCCCTTCCCCTTCTTCTTCATCATCGTTGTCGTCGTTGTTTTGTTTTCCACATTCTCCAAAATCAAGACACATTGCCTTGCCACAGACTCCAAAGTTATGGATGAACCTGATCTTGAGCTGAAACCTGCAAAAACAAGAGTCAAACTAACCTTATTTTTGAGGTTAATAATTTCAGAAATGACACTTTTAGTGGAATACTCACTATACAATTTAAATAATAACTATTACATACCTTGCCATATTCTAAGTACTATTTTATTTGCTTAATAACTACATGGGTTATGTATTGCTGTGTAACGAATAACTCCAGAACTTAATGGCTTAAGGTAGCAACAGATACCATCTAGTAAACCTCAGAGTTGTCAACACTCAGTGTTCAATGTGCTGCACACAAGAGGTCACAACAAAGATACTGATTGAGGTTACCGGCATCTGAAGGTTTCCAAGGTGATTCATTCGCACCATGCCAGATGAGTTAGTGTTGGGTGTTGGTAGGAGGCCTGAATTCTTTATGGACTCCTCTTCATGGGCCCTTGGAAGTTGACTTCTTCCAAAGTTAGTGAATAAACAGAAGATGGAACATGTGATGTCTGTGGTCTAAACTTGGAAAGTACATTCTGCCATTTTTGAGTATCTTATCAGCCTATTCTATATATGGGAGGTACCTGGCATAATGACATAAATAACAAGATATTATTTCTTTTTTTTTTCGGAGCTGGGGACCGAACCCAGGGCCTTGTGCTTGCTAGGCAAGCGCTCTACCACTGAGCTAAATCCCCAACCCCAAGATATTATTTCTATTTGGGAACACCTTGGAGGCTAGCTGACATATCAGAGCATATGAAATATGTTGTTATCATATATATCTTACAGTATGGGAAATGAAGCACACAAAATTGAAATAATGATGGCTTGTGATTAAATTAGATAATATGCCCCCACAAAGAAAGAAACAGAAGATGGGGAACATTGTGTTGTATGTGACAAACTTATAGTCCTTCCTAGTTGTTTCCTTTTGCTCTCTGACAAAATAATTACCTTTGGAAGTGTCTCTCTTTTTTTTTTTTAATTTCATCAGTCTAAAAGGGAAGATTGGGGATAACTTTTAGGGAAATATAATTTGAAGCTCTTGAGTAGGAAAACTGACATGAAATTCTTTGTTCCCTATTTCTGAGGTAAGAAACTCCACAGTTAGTTGTGGCCTAATATAACATAAATGTATTGCCACGCACTTCTCTAGGTCCTGATTTGTTAGGGGTCCTACTGGAGAAAGACCTTGGTAAAACTTTATTCTGGAAGCTGTACAAATGAGTTCATCTTCTTTTCTTCTTCTGTTTTAAAAAGCTTCTCGAGATTTTATTTTTGAATTTCATTTTGTTCCTGGCCACTTTCTGTTATCTTCAAAGTCACTACTACAGGTCGAGTTCCCTGTTCCATCTGACCCCTATTCCATCCCCACATTGTCTTGATGGTTTTCATGTTGGTGGCTGCATTGCCTTCTCTGACCTTTGCACCAGTCTTATAAAGACCTTGGTGGTTACATTGGATCCACGTGGACCGTTCAGCCCGATTGCATCTCGAATGGCTGAATCAGAGCAGCAAAGTGCTAAGGATCTGGGGAGAGACAAGTTTGGGGAGTTCCCATTCAGCCAACCACGAGATTTCTTTATTTAGCTCAAAGCTTTATCTAAATCCTGTGCTCTTATCAGGCAATACCCAGTGAATTAAGTGTGCTCGCCTCACTCTCTTGGGGGTGATTTTGAGGTTTATCCTCTTCGTTTCCCATGAATCATCATGCAATGAATTGGGAAGGCTAATCTGTATCAGGAACCACCCTGGACCAAGGGCCAGAGTCTATGTCCTTGCAGACTTTCTGCCACGTTTTAGCTGTGGCATCTTCAACAAATCACTTAACACTTTACAACCATGTTAACACAACCAGATGTGATGGAGTAGGTCTGTGGTTCTAGCTACTTGGAAACTAAGACAGAATGATCACAAGTTCAAGGCCAGTTGGGACAACGTAGTGAGCTCCTCTCTCAAAATAAACAGGTCTTAAAAGACACAGGGTAGGGGTGTAGTCCAGTGTGGGACTGTTTATGTTGCTTATATGACTCTGTAACTTCAGTCCCCAGTACAACCAACAAACAGAAGTCTACCTGTGACGAGCAAAAACACTTGCCTTCTTTACTTTTTAAATTGCGATGTTCACCAATCAAATAGTTGAAAGTAGGATGTAAAAAGCCAAACACATGTATGACCAGCTATGCAGCACTACATTTTATTGAGGAGATTGCCTTGGAACAGAACACCTGGGAGCAGGGTGGACATAGTAAGGGCCAGTAGAGTAGGTGTGCCCTCTTCATAATCCAGTCACAGCATTCTGTTTTTCTGTCCTTGCCCCTTCTTTGCTGTGAGTGAGTATTTGAGACACACCACCCCCAAACCCGGAGGTAACATAGCTGCGAGCCTAAGAGTAGATACATATTAATATTCTGAGGGGTTCCTAGGAATAAGTAGGACCATGAAGGGACAGGTCTTTGTCCCATTCATTTGTCATCATTTTCTAATTCTGTCAAGTCTGATGAATACGGGAGAGAATTTTTTTTTATCAGCCAGACATCCATTGTTTCAATCTCTGTGATCTTCCATGTTCTAATAAGAACAAAGGTCTCCATCATGAGATCAGGTTCAAGTAGCATATTGAAGTTAGAATGTTATTAAGTGGCTTTTATGTGTCCACGAGGGAGGGGGAGGAGTTGTGTTGGGACCTCTGAGTTGTTGATTTTTCTTTTCTTTCAGAATGCTTTTATCTAGTGTATGTCCTGAAAACTGGCCTTTGGGGACCAAAGGAGGGATGTTAGATGACCATATGGCCTGATGAGGCAGTGTTCTCACCCACAATTCCATAATATTTATATCATTTCTTTCTCTGTAAAACTAATGCCCGTGGGCTGCTTTGTGTGGCCTGAGGAGAGCCCTGACAGCCCAAGGGTTTTCATTTAGTGAGCCTTTCAGAGACACATAAAAGCTAGTGGGCTCCACCTCCCTGCACTTTGCTTTTCTGAGCAATTGTTTATACAGCAGAGGGCCAGCACCTGCCTCTGATAAGGAGGTCGAGAGTAGTCACAGGGCTGGGGCTAGGAAGACACCCAAGAGTTCTTTATCAGGTAAGACTTTTATCTGTGTCTTAAAGTGGGGTACTTTATTATTATTTTTGTAACGGAATTGTATTATGCCTTTATTTTTCTCTCCATCTTTATTAAATTGAGTATTTCTTATTTACATTTCAATTGTTATTCCCTTTCCCAGTTTCCAGGCCAACATCCCCCTAACCTCTCCCCCTCCCCTTTTATATGGGTGTTCCCCTCCCCATCCTCCCCCCATTACGGCCCTCCCCACAACAGTCAAGTTCACTGGGGGGTTCAGTCTTGGCAGGACCAAGGGCTTCCCCTTGAGTGGGGTACTTTAAAAGCTTTTCGGGCCCCTTCCATTTGGGGTTTAGTTTCCTTAGAATCATCATTGATTCGTCTCAACTAGCAATCTGGTGTTTTCTCTCTCTCTTTCCCCCCACAGCTGTCAAATGTCAATTTTTCTACATAAGCATCCATCCTGCTTCAGGGTCTTACTGGAATGGGAGCTTCGGGCCCCTCTTTGGCCTCCTGCCTGGCTTCCTGCCTGCCAGGGCAAGCACACAGTGGTGACATCAATCACTCAACAGGAGGTAGCTACACATGACTGGAGCCTCTATCCAATCAGCATCCTCTAACAAAGGCCTGGAGCACTGCTGTTTGTAGGGAACAAGCTGGGTGTTTTTCCCTATGTTCCTGGACTTAGATTCCACAGAGTGGTCTCTTTGGAGAAGGAAGTTACTGCCTGTCCTTAAGGAGGGACACCAGAGAGACCTCTACCTGTGCAGTCCTTCGTTCTTCCACATAAAAGACAGCAAGGAGACCTAGTTTTCACAACCTTGAGCATTGTATAAACACAGAAAGGAGTTTGGTCTTTTTAAGCATGTCACACGGTTCCTCCTCTCTCCGGTTTTCTGAGAGAAAATTGCCTTGATAAGAACAGTCTTTTACAAAGTAATGGGACTCTGTGTGTTGGAGTTAGAGGAAAATACACACGAGTGCAGAGCCTGTGGAGGGCTGACGAGGATAGTGGATCACCTGAAGCTGGAGTTACAGGTGGTTGTGAGCCTGATGTGGGTCCTGGGATCCATGAGTACCAAGAACTGAACTCAAGTCCTCTGGAAGATTGGTAGGTGTTTTTAGTCATTTCTCCAGCTCCAAGAAGAGACTTGATGCTTTGGTTTTTTCTTCCTTTCTGCTGCCTGACTCAGGGACATTTTGGTGCTTCTTAACACTTACTTTTATGATCCTTCTGGCTTCCATCTGCCTTGGAGCTGACCTGATCCCACAGTTCTCTGTATCCACATCCCAAGGGGAGAGAACAGCACAGTAGTGAGAGTGCAGGGGAGGCCACAACTTCTGCTCATGTCCTGGCTCAAGTGGAACCTGCCTGGAGCCCTCTGGACACAGGAACCTTTGAAGAGTCAGGGATAGGATCCTTCTGGTCTCTGCCTGTGCCAGAGGTTGAAAGGCAGTCTCCAGGAGCACTGACACACCTGAGAGCAGAGGTATGACCACCACTTCTGCTCCGAGGGACCCTCCTGGAAACCTCAGGACACATGAACCCAGATACAGTCTGGGACAGGATCCTTCCGGGTTCCTCCTGAGTCTGGAGCTGACCCTGTGATACAGCTCTCTGTATGCACATCCTGCTGGGAGAAAACTGGTCTCCAGGAGTGCTGACACACAGGCTTACAGGTGGGTAAAGCCAACTTCAGAGACAGCAAGACCAGCTAACACCAGAGATAACCAGATGGCAAGAGGCAAGTGTAGAAACAACAGACACCAAGACTACTTGGCATCATCAGAGCCCAGTTCTCCCATCAAAGCAAATATTTGATATCCCAACATAATATTGGAAAGTAAGAAGTCAAAACATCTCTATTTGCAGATGATATGATAGTATACTCAAGTGACCACAAAAGTTCCACCAGAAAACTAAGTCTGATAAACAATTTCAGTAAAGTGGCTGGGTATAAAATGAACTCAAACAAATCAGTAGCCTTCCTCTACTCAAAGGATAAACAGGCTGAGAAAGAAATTAGGGAAATGATACTCTTCACAATTTTCCCAAATAATGTAAAATACCTTGGTGTGACTCTAACCAAGCAAGTGAAAGATCTGTTTGACAAGAACTTCAAGTCTCTGAAGAAAGAAATTGAAGAAGATCGCAGAAGATGGAAAGATCTCCCATGCTCATGGATTGGCAGGATTAATATTGTAAAAATGGCCATCTTGCCAAAAACAATATACAGGTTCAATGCAATCCCCATTAAAATTCCAACTCGATTCTTCATAGGGTGAAAAAGAGCAATTTGCAAATTCATTTGGAATAACAAAAACTCCAGGACAGCAAAAACTATCCTCAACAACAAAAGAACTTCCGGGGGAATCACCATCCCTGACCTCCAGCTTTATTACAGAGCAATAGTGATAAAAACTGTATGATATTGGTACAGAGACAGGCAGGTAGATCAATGGAATAGAATTAAAGACCCAGAATTGAACCCACACAGCCCTGGTCACTTGATCTTTGACAAAGGAGCTAAAACCATCCAGTAGAAAGAATACAGCATTTTCAACAAATGGTACTGTTTCAACTGAAGGTCAGTGTGTAGAAGTATGCTAATTGATCCATGCTTATCACCCTGTACAAATCTCCAGTCCAGGTGGACCTCCATGTAAAAGCAGATACACTCAAACTAATAGAAGAAAAAGTGGGGAAGAATCTCGATAACATGGGCACTGGGGAAAATTTCCTGAACAGAACACCAATGGTTTATGCTTTAAGATCAAGAATCAACAAATGGGACTTTATAAAATTGCCAAGTTTCTGTAAGCAAAGGACACTGTCATTAGGACAAAACAGCAACCAACAGATTCTGAAAAGATCTTTACCAATCCTACAATTGATAGAGGGCTAATATCCAATATATACAAAGAACTCAAGAAGTTAGATGCCAGAGAATCAATTAACCCTATTAAAAATGGGGCACAAAAATGGGCTACAGAGCTAAACAAAGAATCCTCAACTGAGGAATATTAATTGGTTGAGAAGCACCTAAAGAAATCTTCAACATCCTTAGTAATCAGGGAAATGCAAATCAGAACAAACTTGAGATTGCACCTCACACCAGTGAGAATGGCTAAGATACAAAACTTCAGGTGACAACAGATGCTGGCAAGGATGTGGAGAAAGAGGAACACTCCTCCATTGTTGGTGGGATTGCAAGTTGGTACAACCACTCTGGAAATCAGTCTGGAGGTTCCTCAGAAAATTGGACATTGCACTGCCTGAGGACCCAGCTATAACACTCATGGACATATACCCAAAAGATGCTCCAACATACAACATCCACTATGTTCATCGCAGCCTTATTTATAATAGCCAGAAGCTAGAAAGAACCCAGATGTCCTTCAACAGAGGAATGGATACAGAAAATGTGGTATATCTACACAATGGAATATTACTCAGCTATCAAAAACAATGACTTTATGAAATTCATAGGCAAATGGATGGAACTAGAAAATATCGTCCTGAGTGAAGTAATCCAATCACAGAAAAACACACATGATAAGTACTCACTGATAAGTTGATATTAGCCCAAAAGCCCGAATTACCCAAGATGCAATCCACAGACCACAGAAAGCTCAAGAAGAAGGACGACCAAAATGTGGATGCTTCCACTCCTTCTTAAAAGGGGGAAGAAAAATATCCATAGGAGGTGATAGGGAGGCAAAGTTTAGAGCAGAGACTGAAGGAAAGGCCATCAGAGCCTGCCCTACATGTGGTCCATATTTATACAGTCACCAAAACTAGGTAAGATTGATGAAGCTAAAAAAGTGCATGCTGAAAGGGACTAGGTATAGATCTCTCCTGAGAGACACATCCAGAGCATGTCCAATATAGAGGTCAATGCTAGCAGCAAACCACTGAACTGAGAATGGGACTCCCTTTGGGGGAATTAGAGGAAGGATTGACAGAGCTGAAAGGGCTTGCCACCCCATAAGAACAATGTCAACCAACCAGAGCTTCCCGGGACTAAACCACTACCCAAAGACTATACATGGACTGACCCAGGGCTCCAACTGCATATGTAGCAGAGAATAGCCTTGTTGGGGCACCAGTGGAAGGGGAAGCCCTTGGTCCTGCCAAGGTTGGATCCCCAGTGCAGGGGAATGTCGGGGGGGGGAGTGTAAGGGGAGTTGATGGGGGAACACC